>NC_056726.1:653659729-653889729 GCF_019279795.1 Protopterus annectens
GAGCTTACAGGACTGAAGCCAGTCCAAAGTTACTTCTAAGGTGAATGACATTAGCAGATCTTATAAAGTAGGGACATGGGAAGTGTACTGGGTGGGTAAGGCATCATAATACTTAGACCTACAGATGCACAGACACACACACAAAGGTAGGTGATGTGATATTCCAACCCTCACCTCAGTACCATCAGACAGTGAATCTCATCTTCATGCTGGCACGTGCTAGTGGTTACAACTGGTATGCAGCTGTTTGCAGCAGGACATCACTCTATGCCATTTAGGGTATCCCTTTGTATGACTCACACTTTGTGTGTGTCTCTCTGTATATCTCAATCTATCACTGTCTGTCCCTCTCTTCCCCATGTTTATGTGTGTATGCCTGACATATTGTAATATATTGCCCATATATATGTGCATATGTATCACACACAACAAATGCAGATATACCACATGTGCCACCTACAGCTGGCTGTGGGTAATCCTGTCGGGTGTGTGTGGAGACAAGCTTACATAGCTGTGTGTATGCAAAGACATTTGCACAATACAGATATATATTGTCCGATGTGATTTCAGACGTGGGATTCACTTCTCTAACTGCAGGAGCATGCTCAGTATGACCTTTTATAGTGAGTGTGGGAATCCATTCGAAGGATAGTTGTACTCCAGTCCGGGGTGTTGTGTGATAGAGCCATAGCTTGCAACCTGTTTGTGCAAGATATCTGGAGATAGCCTGCCAATATCAGGAAACAATGGGCCAAACATAGGGGGGTACTGTAACTATTGCTCTTATCAATGTATGAACTGCTTAAGTTACAGGGTTTGTTTTAACAGACATTTTCTGACATGTAATGTTTGACACTGTACTATATTGTGTCATTACCTACTGACAGATATAATTGGATCTTCACAGTTATTTACCAGAGAAATACAAGATGGATGATGCACAGACCTACATTATGAGGCAAAGGCTAGACATTCTTACACAGTCTGGCCAGTTGGGAGGTGTGGCTACAGCCGATTGACTGATGAAGCTGTGTAAAGGGTCCAGCACCTTGGTGATATACTGATTGGGGATCTCCTGGTTGTGAGGTAGTCTTCTTACCTGAAAGGTCATATCCTGGTGTGGCCATACCTGTCAACTGTACAGATTCTCACAGATTATCCAGATTCATGCTTCATATATCTAGTCGGTTTCCCTTAACATTGTGGTTTTCTAGCACGTTTGTTGCAAATCACTCAGGTTTGCAGTCAGGGAGTAAAGGCTTCGCACCCTTCATGACATCCATGCTACTAAACACCCCCTCTGTTATTCTATCAGCTTTCTAACATTATGAAAGCAATATTTCAAATGTGTCCCTATAGTTGGGCTTTTATCCCACCATTATGTATGACTTTGTCCAAATTTCTTCCTCTATGAGGTTGAGAGATATGCTACTAGCATTTAGCAGCATGGCCTTACATTTGCATTTTGTTGACTGTGTTATGTTGGTAGTATGGACCCCATGACATTCCCTACAAAAGCACTATGGGTGAAGCATGGCCCTTTGCCAGAGGCCTGTAGGCCATGTGAGATGGATGCAGGCCATCTGTAGCAAGGCAGTGCGTTCTGTCACTCATATGTTCCCAGGCTGCCAGTCAGTGGACCCCCCTGGAGTGACAATGGTAAGTGACAGAACACACTGCTGTGCTACTAGGCACCATTCCTCTCTATGTATGTGAGCCAGACATCTGGACAAAGCCATGAGTAATTGGGTGACAAAGGCCTAAATATAGGGATCATTGTAACTATTGGCCTTAAAAACATAGAAAGGTGATACAATAATAGATCTTGCATTAACATGCATTTTTCTATAGGGTATGAAGTCTGAGACACTACAATCCATCATTATTTTCTGACTTTAGACTTTCGTGGTTTGCCAGTGATTTGCCAGACAACCACTATTTCAGAATAATGACACCACAAATATGATGCAAACCTCTGTACATTCTGCAAAAGGTCTGTACAGTTGGGAGGTATGGTAGGCACTGTGGAAGTTACTCCAACCTGTGTACTGTTCATATGTGTGGCCCCTTGTACATGACCTGTCCAGCTTTTTGGCAGTAATGGATGTTGACATCTGGCCATTGTGTACAACTCTTACCATAGGTGTAGCTGACATGCAAAATAGTTGGCACTGCAGTTCGTAGAACATGGCCCTATCTACCACAGTACTGTACCTAGGCCACTAGGATACAGCAGCCATGAGAAGTTACTGGCCACATCCTGACATTATTCCCCACACATATGCATAGCTCATTGACCCTGCATATTGTGGACATGCAGTAAGTTATGTTGATTGGGACAGCCCTGGCAATGTGTGCTCTGCTGCTATTACCCTACAAACTTACATGATACTGCATTTCTATGGGAATATGGGTGTGGGGGGGGCACACCTGTCAATGGTACACATTTGCACAGACTGTGCTGATACTGGATTTAAATTTTGGTTTCATTTAGCATAGTATTGTGCCCTGTCTTGAAGAATATAGGCATATCACTAGAGACCACAGGTTAGATTGTAATGGCATACAATTGAGTTTCAGACTTCTTACCCTTCAGAGCCTTACTGCAACTACAAGGCCTGCTGTGATATCACTGTGTAAGTCTGTAGGGGGGTATTCCACCATTGTCGCCATTTGTGGGCCTTTGCCAGACATTCCTTTATAGTTTTGTATGGCTGACTTGCTGGGTGAGTCTGAGGGGTAAGTATGGAATCCCCACATTGACATCCATGCATGTGACCTATGATCCCCCTTTGTTGGTCCCCCACATATACTGTAGTGGGATTTGTCACCTTGAATAATATTGCATAGTGTGGGGAAGCCAGTATTGTACGGACATTTCCTGGTGTCCCACATAGCTGTCAGTTGTCTGCTGCTATCCCAGTAGGCCACCCCATTCCCTTGCATGCATGCAGCAATACCATAGATATGCTACCAGAACATACTAATCCATTCATTTATTGTTAAGAGGACTGACTTACCTTGTGTCTTCAGCAGTTGTGAGGACAGTGCTTGAGGGCTGCCTATGTTGGATGCATTCAGTGCACTGCCTATACATGGTAAGTTACAGGTAATGTGATGTGTGTGTCATCCGTTTTACTGTGTGTGTGAGTCAGAGAGAGGTGTCAGTCCCTGGGTCCCTACAGTGTCAGTGTATGTGCTCTGCGTTGCCTCTTTGCCAAGGCCTGGGCATACCGGGCATGCCTCTGTCTGCCTACAGGAGCAGGCTCAGAAGCTTCCTCCTCTGAGTCCCTCTGTTCCTGTGGGGACCTTAGCAATGGTGAGGGGCTGTATGGCCCTTCCCTGTGCTGTTCCTGCTGCAGCTGTTTCCACAGGATCATATAGTGTAGCATGGCACATACTATGAACATGTGTGCACATGTGGCTGGAGAGCACTGCAAGGCTCCACCAGATATGTCAAGGGAGCAGAACCGTGACTTGAGCATCCCAAACACACACTCTATAATGATCTTGGTTTGTGTGTGTGCCTCATTATGGCATTCTTGAGTGGGTGGGTGTGCATTTCTGGTGGGTGTCATCATCCACGGCTCCAGTGCATAGCCACTATCCCCCACCAGATGGCCATATGGAATGTTTCCACTGGCAAATGCCTGGTACAGCTGTGACGAATGCCAGATGTGGGAGTCGTGATAGCTTCCAGGGCTCCCAGCACACACATTCATGATAATTCCCTGGGTATTGCACACAACCTGGCAGTTGAAGGAGGGGAAGCCCTTGTGGTTTATGTAGACCCTACCCTGTTCACTGGGTGGTGCTCTGATGTGGATGTGTGTGCACCCAGTAACTCTGGGTATTCTGCTACATGGTGGAAGAGACACATTTTGCAGGTCGTCTCCTCATGGGTGGTGGGGAAGTAAATGTACTCACTGGCATGTGGTAGGATGGTATCCAGGAACTGGTGGAGTACCCTGGATGCAGGTGCCTGGCAATCCCCAGTAGGTAATTGGAAAGTACCTGCAGCTAGTATTCTTAAGGCTACACATACCTTGGTATCCACTGGGATGGGTTCCCCTCTGTTGGCTCTGGATCTGAGTTGAGGCTGGCACAGCTCGATGATTTGCTGAAGTATGTCTCTGTCCACCCTATAGCGCTGTACTATCTCCAGATCATGTAGCCCCTGGTACATTACCCTAGGTCTGAACACTGTTCTCCTCCTCCTCAGTCTGGGGTGGTTGTCAGCATTATCCTCCTCACCTTCCTCAGCCTCTAGCACATACTGATGGATCAAAGCAATGGCAGCCCCTAACCTTTTTTTGCCTAAAATTCAACGCATGTGTACACCAATGGTGCAGAGTTTGTGGGAAAAAAACAGACTGACAGGTGTTTGCACAGTTTATACTGTTGTGCTGCAGATGCTGCCTGTATGATTGGATGGTTATAATACATTCCGCCTGCATGCTATTTTATTTGTACTTGATTGCTTTTATTCTGCTATTTTCCTTTTTTTTCTTTTTTTCCTTCCCATTTCCGCTCCTTTTAAGCTCCGATTTGCGCCACATAAACCCAGTGCCCAAATGTAAACATTCCTGCTATTTCCATTTTTTTTTGTTTTAGACCAGGTGTGTGCTGCACAAACCCATTTAGCTAAGGTAAACAATGAGAAATGGCACTCCCCTGGACATGAACACACTCTTCATTTCATGGAATAAGTCAGTACGCCCTCAGACACACACCCCTTGATTAGTTGTGCTTAGCTAAGTTCAAATGTGTGCAGTGGAGCTCCATTGTGCTTACACCAAACATGACACACCCCCATTTTCAAGTCAGCTGCTTATATCACTGCCTTATAGCTCCTACATGTTTAGGTACAGTATGGCACTTGTCTTCTTTTTGTGATTCAGTAAATTTCTCTCATTAACATAATCCACTGCCTTAGTCCTAGTTACAGCACTACACCTTTCCCCTTAGCAACCACTCTTCCCTGCTATTGTTTTGATTCTGCATGCTATGGACTATAATGGCAAAATGCAGATTTCACTTAAAATTGCCTTTTCACATTTTGTTTTATTTTCGGCATGATCCCGTTTGTGTACCGCTGCCCTATGCTTAAACAGCCGAGATTGGCCAAAGAAAATAAACTTTGATTTTTTTTTTATAATTTTGCAACACTTTTCTGTACCAATGGCAATATAGTTAGCCATTGGCATGCCTAAGGTTTATAATACATGCTTTACTTTGAGCTGTCATGCCATTGTTTGGATTTTTGCAGAAATCTATTCGGCTAGTAGCCGAACACATTTCTGCATGCTACACTATTCTGCCACAGACGCCTGCCTGCTTACTGGATTGCTAATTGACCTCATCTGTGTGGTTTTCACCAGCAAATGAGGTCATTAGCATAATTCAGTTGTGTCCGTGTCAGAATAGTTCAAGCGGGCTCGTGCACGTCACCATGCTTGTTTATTGGATCGCTCGGTGGCCACACTATTCCTGCACAGAAAAATAGCTTTATTGAATCCCGGGGCTGTAGTTTATTTTATGGCAGTGATGTCATTGATGTTAAGTAGAGTTAATTAACAAGTCACTGGATATTTTGTAAGGTGCTAAGGCACTTAAATCTATCAGAACTTTGTTTCAGTGGGGCATGTGGTAATCCATTAAGTACAGAAGAAGTAATTATCGACCTGGGGACCCAAGTTGATAGCAGTCTCTCATTTGACAACCATGTGGCCAAAGTGGTTAGAAAAACATTTTATATAGCCCACCTAATCATGAAGGGATTCACATCTAGATCAGGGGAGGTCATTGTGCCTCTTTACTCATCCCTCATCAGGCCCATAATTGAGTACAATGCCCCTTTTGGGATGTACCTTACCAGACACCTGCAGCAACTGGAAAGACCCCAAAAGTACCTCACCCAGAGGATCAAAGGGCTCAAACAGATGCCATATGCTGCCCGGTTAAAGAAACTCCAGCTCTACTCAGTGGCATACCGCCTGCTCAGAGGCGATCTGTGCCTGACGTATAAAGCCATGTCCAACCCAGAATTAATGGACATGCTGCACCTCAGAAAATCCAAATCCCATTGAGCTACATGCTCGAGAGACTTGAACCTCAGCACTGAAATAAATAGGACATGCTGGAGGGACAGATTCATAACCCAGAGGCTCCCTTCACTCTGGAATAAAATCCCAGTCCAGGTTAGGCAGAGTCCCTCACTGACTCTCTTCAAGAGGAATCTTGATGAGTGGATGGGAGATCGTAGGTTTACCCCGGGTATCATTTCTGTGTCACTGTTAGACAGAGGCACAGTATACTAACCTCGAAAAAGGGCATAGCAAAATTAATTTAAAATGGGTGGCGAAAGCCAAACACACTCTGGCTAAGCTTATAAATGCCCTAGGGCAGATAGCCTAGTATGAACCTATGAACCTATGTACCTCTATTTCACAAATCTTCAAAAAATCATGTATTTCCATTAAACAACTGTGCAGAATTAGTCAGTTGAGTTACAAATATAATTAAAAACCCCATGAAAGAAAAATACAAGTAAGTTTAAGGTTTGATTACAAATCATTGAGGTTTAATTCTGAGCTAGACTGACTGCAGTAAATGTACTTAGTCAAATGCATAAACCTAAAATCACACAATAACTGAGAAATGCTTGAAATACAGGGAAATATACTATTTGGAAATATTTATAAATGGCATTTACATGAAAATAAACCTTGCAAACTAAGCATTAATGATTATTTGAATAATGTTACTTTGTTAGACATACTTTAGAATGTTGAATTTTGGATTATAGGTTTGTAGATAGTTACTAGGGATGTGGTCCAGGAGATCATCGAAAAAAGTAGCCCAATTTCCCATTTGCCTACGGAGCTCTGACATGTTAAATGAGTCTGATAAAGAATCACACATTAGGCCACTAGAGGCTAAGAAAACAACCCCTGGACTTTCGAAACATAGTTCATTAACAGCTTGCAATGTTAATTTTCTGCACTAACTGCCAGATTATTTTTACATATTCATGACTGGCTGAAGCAAGCATCAACAAACATTGCAAGCCAATGTATTCTTTTTTCAGGATTTAAGACTGTTGGGGAAAAAAATCACATCCCCTGATATATATGGCACTCTCAGCATTGATAAAAGTTTTACATTTTCCCAGATGCAGTTAAGGGACAGTAACCAAATCATCTGCATTGTTATTGAACATGCACTGTGCATGTTTCTAAATATTTTATGCATGATAATTTAAGATTAATATACTTTAAAATCTTAACATGTTTAGTGAAATTGTACATAAAATGCCATTCAGTAGATGAAGACTAGTGTAAAAAGTGAATGAGATGAGGCATTTAACACACAAGGTGGGATTATTGTTATTAGAATTGAAGGCAGCAACTCTTCATAGTATTTGGTGACTTTCTGTAAATGTAAATATGACTTACTTTGGAAATCATACATTTTGAAAAGACTTCTCAGCAACAAGCTGACTAAATAGTAATTATATTTGAAATTCTGCTTGTGCTGTAACCAAATATAACATTGTTACATAGTGGAACAATATAAACCTAATTATATTAAATAAATGACAAACCGTTTTCATAAACTTTTATCTCTGTGTTATTGCTGTTTTTAACTTCCTTAAGACAGATCAGAGATTTGTCATCATCTGCACATTGATGTATAACATTATTTATTACTTTTCCTTAACTAAGAAGGTAAGGATGAAAATACAAATATTGTAACATGTGCCTTTTCATAACAGTAGACTTCAGTCAAGTTGACCATATGCAGCATGTTGCTTACAGGCCTGCCTGTGGCTTCCTGAAATATATCATTAATGTATTTCTGCTGGAAGCATGCACAGTAAATGCCCTTTTGCTGTTGTTTTGACATAGCGTCTTGTGGCTACTAGTCATTTTGCAGTCTTTCTATATAGCTGTGTCTCCACAGTGCTTTACCTAGTACAACACAGACAAGAATGTTTACTTGGTTTCTGTACTTATAGAAAAGAAAAACTTCCTTTGGAAACTGGGAGGCAAGAATAACAGAAATATCTACTAAACAGAGAATAAAGAAATCATGTAATTTGTGTACTGTACATTGTGTGACTTTGTGTCTTACATGAAGAATCAGTCGCCTTCATGCTGTGCACTGCATGACTGCTGCACTATAGTGGTGTATCTGCAACATGTGCATATTATACTGACCGTTATCCTGCTGTGTGCCCTTTGACTAGGGCTTTATACGTTGTGTGTGCGTGACTCTTACTATAACAATCCTGCTGTGTACCTTTGATTTGTGCACTTTATCCAATAAAGTGTAATCACATGCTATCGTTTCTCTGCTCCATTATATTAAGAAGAATTTATTCTTTTTTTCCTATGGTGTCTTGTGTATTTCATTTATATTTCATAACTAACAGCATGTTCTTAGTTTCTTTTGTATTCTACAGTTATGCTTAGTGCTGCCAACATAAAAGAAGATAACGTTTGAGTTTTAAAAAGATAAGAATATTAGGCTACAGTTTGAGCTCAGAAAATCATTGTACTGATACCTGCAGTGGACAGGTCTTATATGTTTTTCATTTGATTATTTATCATTTGTTAGCAGGATTGTTGTCCAGCTGGCAAGAAAATATTTTCACTGGAGTCCCAAATAGAAAAAAACCCAAACTGTGTATCACAGCAAACTGCAAGGTACATTACAAATAGGATTGCCAACTCCTCAGAAGTCCAGAGTGAGGCATTTCTTCTTGCAATTTGAGGTGTTGCTAAACAAAACATATGTTCAGGTGGTGCAAACAGTTTATTTTTTACTCATGAAAATAAAAGCACAGTGTTATAGAGTTTTGGTTTCTCTTTTTTATATCATTATAATGTACTGTAAATATAGTATTCTAGTTTTTGCAGTGCTTAGAGGAAAGTTAGAAAATGTTCTTCCTTCTCAAATATCAGGTAATTTGTTATTTTCCATATTATTTTGTTGGACACAGCTGCCTAAATCAAGGCTGTCTGGCTGAAACTGGGACAAATCGTCATCATAATTACAAATCAGACATCGTTAACACAAAAAATGTGTAATTAACGGGCAATGTAAACAAATTACACAGTAATCTTAGGGCACTAATAAACGTATTTATCACTTAAAAAAATGAAATGACATAATCTACATAGCCAGGTCCTAGGTCAGTCTAAAACATCTTCAACAGGTTTCAGTAATCACATGACCCTGTTTGTGCACCATAATAGAAATGTCTATAGCTGTGTATTTAAAGGGAGATCACACAGCTAATATAAGTAGCTGTATGTTCAGAAATACAGGATCGTTCATGCCTTGTTCTTTTTTATTCCAAGATTGTAAAACTTTTCATTTATATATTTTGCTGCACTGAAGATAGTCTTTGGTCCAGGGTTGAAAGTAATCATGTGGAAAATTACTTTGGTACAGTAAGAAGGGCATTTCACATTAGAGGAAGGTAATATCCAGAGATATCAGCTCCAAGGTCAGGCCCATTGAATACCATTTCCAGCATGAATAAATGGAAAGATCTAAGTTCTTAACCAGGCTCACACTATTTTATAGTTGAAATTGTTGTGGATCTGTACAGTCACTTCTGGAGTCTTTTTATAGCAAATAAAACTATCCCATTTTTAGCTGATTGTGAGTCTGGGGCATTCTCAATTGAAGTAATTATATAGTAGTGAACTATTTGCTTGTGGTTAACAGCAAACTTGGAAATCATGTGACATATGAAATTTCAAAAAACACAGGGTGACAATACAGTGACTAAAATTCATGACAGAACCCCAGAATATTTTTGGGTGAGAGGAAGGCTTTGGCTATCTTGGCATCAGTTTCAAATTTAAAAATATGTATGATTTTGTATAGACATTCCAGTGAATGGCTGACTTTTTGTACAGCTGATAATTTATGATCAAATGTGAGTTTGCAGTCAGTCTATACATCCATGTGTTAACTATGTTCAAATGTTTACACTTTTGCCATCTTTGCCAGTGATGTGTAGCAGCAGGTATGATTACTTTTTAGCATTCTTCCATTAACATCATGAATATGAACGTGGCAGTCTTTTACATTAATTTCAAATCCAGCAGCTGGCCTTATACTTTTTCATATCCATCCTGAAGGACTAGTTGTGTTTCCTTTATAGTGTTACCATAATATAGCAGGGATGAGTTGTCTGCATAATGGATCAGAACAGTGGGTTCACAATGCCTTCAAATGTCTTTGACAAAGAAGGAATAATATAAGAGGTTGAGAACTGACCTTTGTGGAATACCAGTATACACAGCTGAGGGGAAAGAGATATTTGTTCTCAACAAACGATTTCCTTGTAAGTAACTAAAGAACCATAAAATATATGCTGATCTGATACCTAGATTTGGAGCTTTGGTAGAAGGAGGTGTTCATTTTCTGTGCAGAATGCAATAGGAAAAGACAAAAACATACACGTCTGAATAATTCCTTGTTTAGTTCGAATACCTCCCCGTAAATTGCAGCAAACACACCATGGTCAGCTTTTAAGCCATACTTAGATGCAGTAAACAGAGTGTTACTGCTCAAGAATTCAAGTAATTTCTTGTGGACTATTTATTCTTTTTTTCTAGTTCTTTTTCCCCTCTAACATGATAAATATCAAACACCCCCCTATCATACTCAACCTCATTTATTCTTCCATCAGATCCCCTAGGGTTAGAGCTGTCTGGAGGAGCTGTCATCCAGGCAAAAGTCATTGTGTTTGTTGCTCTCACCAGTGTTCCAGAAGTGAAAACATTTTGTGAAAATGGCCTAATCCCCCAGGTGGTGACTTGGGCACCTGCTCCACAGTAGGCATCACCTATGTCCCTCCAATAGTTTGTGCCATGCCCCCTTGTGCACAGTCAATAAGAGCTACTGTCATTGGCTTAGGTGGTTGATGTCCATTTCATGTCTGCACCAACCCTGTGATCTATTTTCAAAACACTTTTTCACCGCCTGTCCATTGAGATTTTATTTCAACAATGTTGAAACTGCGTTATCATTCCTTTGACTAAAAGTACAGGAGTGATGGGAGTTGATGATGTGGTTGGCAGGAGAGGGTCACTATTGATTCAGAATTCACAACAATGGCAACAGAAGAATAATCTGGAGAAGAGTAATTTTCAGTGGGTGAGAAAGAGACAGATTGGTATTTTTTTGAAGTATAAACTGCACCCTTCCTGTTTAATCTGTTCAACCTCTACCATAGGCCCTAGATACATGCGAGTGGGCTGTATATGAAGAAAATATGATGCAGCTATCTTCCTGATAAAGGGAAAGGTTTTGTTTCTCTGAGTACATAAAGAACAACAATAATAGAATAAGAGAAATCTGTGAAAACATACAAATAATTGTGCTGAATCTTTTTTATTGAATATTTGTATTCCAGTGCCTGTATCCCTGAAACTTTCTCTGCAACACTACAAGAAACTTGAACAGTTCTATCTTTGCCAGAGTATTTTAATGATAAGTTGATTTTATTTATCCTTTGTTGACCAGATTAGTCACAATAGGCTAGTGGCCTCTTTTCAGGGGAGACCAAATGTGGTATTTGTACAACTAGGGGAAATTTGGCTAGGGCATCATGGAACTTCCCCTACCTCTTTTTGCATACAGGGACTCTTTGTGGTGTGATGCTTCCTGTCTTCCTTTCCAGGTGCAGAGGCAGCCCAGAGACGTAGGAAGATAGTGAAGTGCAAATGGAGTGAGAGAAGGAGTTTGAATATATTATTATTTCTGATGCTGTCAGGCAGTAGATACAGTTTTTGTGTTGGACAGTGAGGAAGTGGTCAAGAATAACAGAGCAATGGAGATGACAGAAAAGGATGTAGAGCCTTTACAGAAGCAGTGGCAAGGGATGGATGCATCCATCATTCAGAAGATGTATTTCAGCAAAAACTCTTTTTGAGTCTGAGAGTATAACACAAGAATGTGTTATTACAACCCTCCAGCTGGGAGAGTTGCAGGATGATATATTGCTAGGCATAGTCAATGAGAGCAAGTCAGGAGACAGTATGGAAATGTCATGGGGAGAGATGATGGATAGAATCCAGAATGAAGAAATGCAGAAGAAAGAAAGCATGAAGGTTGAAAAGAAATGTTATTCAGAAATGGTAAAAGAGGGATGCATGGTAAAAAAAAGACGAGAAAGAAGTAAGTTTTATAAAAAAAGCGATTGTTCAAAGTATGGATAGAACATAAGGAAGATACAGAAATGGACAGATATAAGGTATGGGACAAAGTTATTAAGACACTCAGAGTTAAAACAAATGAGGTAAGAGCATTTATTCATATCAATAAAGAGACTTTTTGTGACATTATTTTCAAGACTGGGCAGATAATACCAAAGATTATGCAAGAATATGAAAAAAAGAAAACTGTGCGTTGTGGAGCTTATATGTACTTAAGCCCTCTTTTAGGGAAACTAAGAAAACAATTAATATTCAATTCAGAACTGAAGTGGAAAAAGAGACTTTGAAAAAGCATTCATTATATTTATGTAATGGTCTATTGAACTTATTAAAAAGTGTATGACAACAGAGGTTTATGCACTTGTGCATGGGGTTTCAATGTGATATTGAAACTAGAAAATGATAGTGTTGTACATATTCAAAGCATTATTAATGTCAAAGGTGATATAGGCCTGGTTAGATATTGGGGCAGCCAAAAACATGCTTTTTGTGTGGAAAAACAGATCATTTAATTAACAAATGTGAAAAAAGACAGTGTTTTTTATACGGAGGTATAGAGCATGATGCAAAAAATTGTAAACCAAAGTGTTATAAATATAAAAATGTGGGACATTGGGGGGGGGGGTTGTGAAGAAAAAGAAAATGAAGCAGTGCTGGACATAACAGACGATAAAGAAGAAGAAGAAGAAGGTAAAAAGGACAAAGTTATAGAAAAGAAATCAGAAGTAGAAAAAATGGGAAAAAAGACTGTAGTGTTACTGATGAAGAACAAATGATACAAACAGATAAAGTAAAGGAAGATGTAAGTATATAAAATATTGAAGAAAAAGAGTTAAGTTTAAGTGAGAATGATGATGTAAAATGTAGGTAAGAAAGAGAAAGGAAAAGGAAGACTATAGAAGATTAAAAAAAAGAAAAAAGAAAGGAAAAGGATAAACATATAATTTAAAGCAGAGGTACACGTAAAGTTGTATCACTAAATGTTAATAGTTTTAAGAAGTTTGAAAGGGGGAGCATGGCCAGGATCTACACTGAGTAGCAGCTTTTCCTTCAGCTATACCTCTTCAGAATTTCTATGACAGGAGTTTTTGAAATATAATTATCCAAATTGCAGTTTTTTATATATTTCAACTCATCTAAGCATCTACTTGGATAATATATTAAAAATTCTTATTTTTTTTAATTTTTTTCCTGTCAAAAATACTTGTGACAATTTTCTGTTACCAGACTGCAATATGAGCTCCTCAAAATCTTCTCATCAGAAAACTACAATTAAGTAAGAACTTCAATCTTTATTAATAAACATTGACGAACTATCATCTACAATTGACAGAATGGACATGAAGATAGATAGCTTCAAGGAAAAATGTACACAACAAATGGAAACCTTACATGAAGACCTTAAACAACAGAAAAGACAGATTACAGGGATAGAAACATCTCCAAATGATATGGACAGTAGGATTCAAGAAGACGAACATAATATAGAATTCCTTTTAAAACAGAGTACCTTTCTTCAAACAAAATAGATCTAGAAAATAGACCATGCAGCAACAATATTAGGATCTTTGGACTACCAGATAATATTGAAGAAAATAACATGGAGAAATTCTTAACTTCATGGCTTCCTGAAATTTTAGAACTCCCTGAAGCTCTTTCCTATGGAATTGAAAGAGCCCATAGATCCTTAGTTTCTTCCAAGAATAGCAAAAGCAACTCTACAAAATCTGTAATAGTAAGATTTCTGTCTTCACATGACAATGACATGGTTTTAAAAATAGCCTGGGCTAAAACACCAATTAAAATTAAAGACATTTTTTTTTTGTTTCGATAATGATTATTCTTCATCGGTACTTGCCAAAAGAAAGCAGTTTTTACCACTGCTTAAAGAACTTAAAAAAGCCCCAATAAAATCTTATTTATTATTTCCAGCTAGACTGGAAATATTTTTTCCAAAATGATTCAAAAACATTTGATGAACTAGATTCTGCCATCACTTTCATAAAATCTAATAAGATCCTTGACAAAAATTGATGAAATGGATTGGGCAAGTACTAGTCTCAAAAGAATTGCTGACAGTGGATCCTAGAAAACATTTGAAAATAAGAAGAAGCTCAGAAAATAAACATACAAAAACTACCTTTTCTTCACTAACTTTCACTTTATAACCCAGAAGTCTGTGGAAGTGAGACTGGTTCAACATGTGAGTGTTATTTATTTGTTTTATATCCTAATTAATTTATTCATTAGAATAAGGTTGCTTGATTTGCTTTAACATACAGTTTGTTTCCTAGCTTTAATATCTAAAAGCATTATGGTGATGTTTGTAGTATATTTTGATGAGTGCAGTTCAATGGCTGTCTGTTAATAGATAAGACTGTCTTGTCCCTTTGTTAATTGCTACTCCTTTCTATACTTTCGATGAAATATTTGCTTACATGTTGGTATGCATAGTGATCATCGTTATAAGAATATAAATTATAATTGTTGCTAGCTGTCTTTATAAACTGGGTTATTTATTACAGGATTTGTTTTGTTACATATATATTTTTGTCCAAACGCACTTCATAGGATAATATTATTATGCTGCAAGGTGTTCCTGATGATTATGCTATGTGTGGTTATGACAGCACACTGTTTTGATGTCTGATAGCCCTCTGACTGTGATTAGATTGGTAGTGTACTTTCCCTTTGGTTGTTTATCATTATTTTTAATGTTGATGATGAATGGTATCTAGATGTGGCTAATGTGCTTATTGTAGCTGTCTGGTTCTTGATCTGGGGCTGAGGTGGATTTCTGGTGTTTGAATGAGGCTAGTGTCTACTTTGTTGATGTGTGGTTTTTGATCTGGGGATGGTAATGGGTTTCTGGTATTTGCGTATGACTATTCTGTTTGTTGTTGTTATATGGTTTGTGTTCTGAGGTTGTGGTTGATTTTTTGGTGTCTGAAAATGACTAGTATGTTTGTTGTTTGCTGTGTGGCTTTTGGTACAGGACTGAGGTTGTTTTTTGGGTCTGAGGGCTTTTTTTTCTTTTTCGTTTTCCTCTCTCCTTTTTTTTTTGTGTGTACTGTGTTTCAAGCTGAGAGACATCGCCTTGCTTGACTTGCCGCGAGAAGCCTTGTACTATCAATATAATTCAAATTTACTTACTGTTTCCCGCTGGAATCTTTTGGTACTCTTTAGTTGACAGGCTCGTGGCTTGGTCTCTTGCAGATGACGGGCATCCAGTGTTGAAGGAAGTGGTGTTTCCATGATGACAATGCATTGCAACCCTTGAACTTTAGCTTTTTCAGCATACAAACTGCCAGATCACAACCAAGAAGATGGGATATTTTCTTTCCTCACCATCAACTTACTGTAAGAGACAATAAAGGTGCTTTTTAGTGCCATTTTATATATGTCTTTTTAAGGAGAAAGAAAAAAGGGAAAAATCACATCTCTGTATAATCTCTTTTGCTTGCATGCTGGAAAGTTAAGTAAGCATTACGAGAGAGAAGTGTGCTGAGTTTTTTTTTTTTTTTTTTTTTTAGTGTCATTCATTTTTTTAACCTAGGTTTTGTGAAGCTGCCCTAGTTAACTATTCATTATTGGTTCTGCAAAATCTGGCTTTAAATAGAACATTTAGTCTGACTTGTATTTAAAATCAAACCCATCGTAATCTGTTCACAACTTGAAAGCTACTAATTAGGTGATGTGCATTCTACCCGTAGTCTTTTGGTTTGGGTTGCTTTCAAATATGAGTGCTGTTGATTTGGATTTTAAATGGTAGTGGTTCAGTGGAATTATATTGTCACTTTGGACCACCTTTGGACAACCAGCTATTCTTTGGGTGTTGTAACAGCTGTCAAACTGAGTTGAATTGCATTTTTGGTAATCTGGAGTTCTGCATCTCTTTAAGAATATTGTTGAGGTTGTCTTTGAACTGCAAAGGGCACTTGCAAGATTTTTTACTTTTTTACAAGTCTAATTATTATGTCTTCATTTCCTGCTAAGCAACAGCAAGATCTATAGGGTTGAAATGACATCAGTTAAGCAAATATTTATATGCTTTATGTTTGTGCGGGAATAGAGGGAAACAGAGGAAGGGAAAGGAGAGAGGAGGATGGAAAGAGAGGGGGTGGGAGAGGGGGAATAAGAAATAGAGGAAATACTAAAGCTGAATCTGTTATTAAATTAGCAATCAATTTACACAGCTTATGAGGTATATTTTGGTATGTTATCCCAAGTAGTGCAGAGATAATGATTCTTAAATATGTCTTTTCAGGCAAAACTTGTTAGGTGTATATATCAAATACGGACTGTATTCTTTAGATTATGATCTCATGGTGCTGCCAGAGCAAAGCAATGTAAATATTACTTAAAGAAATGGTTCTAAAGAATGACCTACTCCTGCTACATCTTGTTTATGGTCATCTTTGCTACTGTTATTTAGTATTGTAACAGGTTTATCAAATCCAAATAATTCAGTTTTGATGTTTGTGCTGCTACTCTACTGTCTTTCCTATCAAAGGTTGCCATAATAGTTTATAAATGGCTTCATTCAGTTTTACTTGTTGGATCATAGTAGGTAGTGAAGGAGATAGAAGGAGAAAGAGATATTTTGAGTAGCATGCTCTGAAGATTTACAAAATCTAGGAATGGAAATATATGATCATTGATTTATTTGCCTATTTGCAAATGGTATTGTAGATTATCTTTTTTTAGGTCATCTCAGCCTCTCTTGTATTCCCAAAATTTGGGTAGACTTAGCAGTGAAGCATACTTCATACATCTGTAACTAAATGGCTTGTTCATATTTATCCAGACATTTCTGGTTACTAATGTCCAAACCAATGTAATCTTGTCTCTCTGGCTTTGTCTCCAAACCTTCCAACCTGGGCTGACCCTCTAATATACTTATTCCTAATCCTGTCCACCCTCGTCACACCCAGTGCAAATCTTAACATCTTTAACTCTGCCACATCCACCTCAAACTCCTGCCTTTTTTGTCAATGTCACTGTCTCCAACCCATATAACATAGCTGGTCTCACTACCCACTTGTAGACCTTCCCTTTCACTCTTACTGGTACTCATCTGCCAGAAATCACTCCTGGCACTCTTCTCCACCCACTCCATCCTGCCTGTACTCTCTTCTTCACCTCTCTTCCACATTTACCATTACTCTGAACTATTGATCCCAAGTATTTAAACTCATCCATTTTTGCCACCTCTACTCCTTGCATCCTCACCATTCCTCTATCCTCCCTCTAATTTGCACACATATATTCTGTCTTAGTCCTGCTGATCTTTATTCCTCTTCTCTCTAGAGCATATCTCCGTCTCTCCAGGGTCATCTCCACATGTTCCCTACTCTCACTACAGATCACAATATCATCTGTAAGCATTATAATCCACAGGGACACCTGTCTGATCTCGTCTGTCAGCCTGTCCATCACCATTGCAAATAAGAAAGGGCTCAGAGCTGATCCTTGATGTAATCCCACCTTCACCTTAAACGCATCCGTCACTCCCACCACAGACCTCACTGCTGCCACACTACCCTCGTACATATCCTGAACCACTCTTACATACTTTTCTGACACTCCCGACTTCCCCATACAATACCACAACTCCTCTCTAGGCACCCTGTCATATGCTTTCTCTAAGTTTACAAAAACACAGTGGAACTCCTTCTGACCTTCTCTGTACTTCTCCATCAAGATTCTCAGAGCAAACATTGCATCTGTAGTGCTCTTTCCCGGCATGAAACCATACTGCTGATCACTAATCATCACCTCCCTTCTTAACCTAGCTTCCACTACTTTTTCCCATAACTTCATGGTGTGACTGATCAATTTAATCCCTCTGTAGTTACTACAGCTCTGCACATCACCCTTATTCTTAAAACTCGGTACCAAAACACTTCTTCTCCATTCCTCAGGCATCCTCTCACTTTCCAAGATTTCATTAAACAATCTAATTAAAAACTCCACTGCCATTTCACCTAAACACCTCCATGCTTCCACATGTATGTCATCTGGACCAACAGCCTTTCCATTCTTCATCCTCTTGATAGCTATCCTTACTTCCTCCTTACTAATCCATCATACTTCATGATTCACTATCCCCACATCATCCAACCTTCTCTCCCTCTCATTCTCTTTATTCACCAAACCCTCAAAGTACTCTTTCCATCTCCTCAACACACTCTCCTCACTTGTGAGTATATTTCCCTCATTATCCTTTATCACCTTTACCTGCTGCATATCTTTCGTAGCTTGGTCCCTCTGTCTAGCCATTCGGTGAAGGTCTTTTTCTCCCTGCTTAGTGTCCAACCTTTCATACAACTCTTCATATGCCTTATTCTTAGCCTTTGCCACATCTCTCTTTGCCATGCACGTCATCTCCTTATACTCCTGTCTACTTTCTTCATCTCTCTGACAATCCCACTACTTCTTCTTTGCCAACCTCTTTCTCTGTATACTCTCCTGTACTTCCTCATTCCACCACCATGTCTCCTTGTCTTCCTTCCTCTGTCCAGATGTCATACCAAGCACCTTTCTAGCTGTCTCCCTTGCTAGCTCTGCTGTAGTTACCCAGCAATTTGGTAATGTATATAGATATATGTATACATAGATATACAGAAGTATATGACAGCTACAAAGACATGGCAATCAAAGGGTCATGCTGCTGCACACTGGAATTCTAAATCTGGAAACTCACTCACTGGAAGTATTCCTTAAAATGGGGAACAGTGACATCTGTGCTGTAACAGAGACCTGGATAAAGGCAGCAGGAAACACCCCTGCAGAACCAGCCTATATGTAATTCCACAATATTTGGCTACAGCACATGGACCGAAGCTCCAAAGGTGGTGCTATTTCCATATTCATAAAGGATGCATACACCTCCAGAGTGGTAGATCAACATTATGCATTACAGATCCTGCAGGCGTAGCTGACATTGGGTAAGACAGTGGTCCAGGTTGTAGCCTGTGATAGGTCCCCATACATTTCACAAGACTCACACTCCATGTTCCTAAACACCCTGGAGAATATTAGTGTCCAACCTAACACTGTCATACTGGTTGACATCAACTATCCCACCATTAAGTGGGAAAGCTACTCATATACCGATGCACATGCCCATCACATCGACTTGGTCCTTCCTAACATGGGTGACTGTTGCTTTACAACAGTAGTTAACACCTCACATGTTATATCTGAACACAAAGTAATCATGTTTGAAAATCTACAGCCTTCTACCCCCACTGCAGAGGTAACCACCATGAAAAGCCTTTCCAAAGCTAACTATGGCCTCATAAAAGCAGAGTTGGCTAACCTCACATAAACCATTCAAATGGAGACTAGTTGCATGACAGCTGAATCAAACAACAATGCACTATGAACATGTACACAAATGCATGGATACTGCCTTACCCAGGACAACCAGAATCCACACCTGCAAAAAAAGGAAGCTGATCTAGTGGTCCCCTGCCATAAAGAAACTGTACAACAGAATGAGGGAACCGATGTGGAATAAGGTGAAGTCCCAAGACAGGAAATAATCTCTTATCAGCCTCAATGAATAGTTGAGATCCCACATCAAATACTACAAAGCTAGCTGTGAGAACAGACTTGGAGCACATAGTAAAGACAACCACAAGGCCACATAGAGTTATGTAAAGAAATTCCATGGCAATACCAAGAATTGTTCTGAGCAACTAGACAATGTTATCCCCCAGACTGAGCCAACAAATAATGCTAATATACTGGCTGGCACCTTGAGTGCAAACAGTACCCCTCACCCCCCAAAGGACCAGTCCCAATACCAGTACACCACCAGGCATCCAGTATTACTGCAGTACAGGTTACAACACCACTGTCTAAGGCCAATAATACAGCCTCTATGGGACATGAGAATAGCCCTGGCTGTGTTCTACATGAACTACAGAATGACCTGGCACCTTACCTGTGTGCACTGTTAAAGCACAGCCTCCCCTCAGGCTTTGTCCCTACTGAATTGTGCACTGCCATAGTTGCCACTCCCCATAAATGAGGTGTAACAACAGACCCTGTGAAATACTGCCACAACTGCTTGACAAGTCTGTTATGCAAAGCTATAGGATGCATCATCATGAACCTAATAAACATGGATATGCATCATCATGAACCTAATAAACATGGATATGGGAATCTGCAGACTCAGGATCCCAAACAGTGTACCTTTGTGAAGGGTAGGTCATATCTGCTCATTCAACCTGGTCAACCTCTTGCTGTCAGTCATCTGTGCTGTGAATGAAGGCAAGGTGACACCTACAGCCTACACTGATCTTGCCAAAGCCTTTGAAAACATTCCCCACTCACTAGGCTCGGCATCAACTCCTATATTACTAGATGGGAACAGAGGCACAAACACAGGGGTAGATTGGACATAGTGCCAGTTGGTGATGTCACTGGGTTTGTTGTAAAATCCTTTATGATGAATATGACGTTGGTAATACCAATAGAAGTGAGTATTTACTGACTGCATTCCCCAGAGTCCATAACTGATGTACCAAGGGCACCAACTGTCTGGTGAACACACAAAACATGACAGTCAGACATGTGACCAGTCTATGTACAGTGTGCAAGTTGAGAGGTATGTTAGAGACATATCACTGTGAGTTATGATGTCACACACTAAATGCATGTCCACACAAACCCTGTCAAGCTATCAATCCACCATGTGTATAACAGCACTGATGCCATAGAATCTGTTCACATATCTGGAAATATGTCCCACACATTGGTTGGCTGTCTCCACATGTCCTGTCCTGTGATGATGTATTGCCACCCACTGTATGTGAATCTGTAGGCCACCACCTCTGTAATGTTCCCCACACAGGCAAGGAAATGGAGCAAGGCCCACATTAAAGAAGGTTACATATTTCAGAACTAGCAGCAGTGTCCAGGCCCACAGCACAATACAGTGTGGGCACCTACATAGTGGTATGGCTGTAGCAATACCTGACATCTGCACATCTGTACAGAGGACAGACAGAAAGTAGACAGACAACAGGATATGCATTAGGATGAATGTGCTATAAAATACACATCTGAAACTTAAAGATATGCCATTACTACATGACAGCAGTCCTGAATGACAGGTCCAAAGAACATAGTAGTCTACAGTTAATATCAACATCTCAGATCAATATCCAGTAGGAGATGTATATAAACATACAGCTCATACAGCTCAAACACATAGAACATGATACTCAGTACTCAGAGTCCAGCTTTGCATGGAGGGATATATAGTTCCAGTACTACAATCTGCAATCTATTCTTACTTGAAAAAACACTGTTAAAAATACTAACTTAATGATACCATATGTGCCAAACGATTTCTGTCAACCACTGCACTGTTGATGGTGTAACATGCAAGTGTGACTGCATATAACTTGGGATACTACCCATGTATGAAACAAATCAAAACAGAACAGATTGTGGTACTACCCATGTATACCTGGGTGTCCCATACACTATACTCACACCCTTTGCTATTGTAATGATAGCACATAAAAGCATGTTATGTACAGGGAATTAAGTACACTTATTAAAGATGTCATTACCTTGCTATTTTATCAGACTGGAATGTGATTAATGGTTACCAAGGCTATGCTATGCCTAGCAGGTGTAACCATTGCTTAACTGTAAATGCTAAGCAGATTTGCACAGTGGTAAGCAGAGCCTACATGGTGTAAACGCCTATTCGTTTAACCATACGTTAGCACTGCTTACAGTCGAGCAAACCCATGCAAACATGCTCAAAGCTGCTCAAAATTGCCGTAATCACTCTGTATCCAACAGTCCTTGTTCTGCCTAGCAACAAAATAAACAGCCCTTGCAGGTCTTGTACCCAGGACCCTACACACCATAGCCTATGCAAGTTACCAGTAAGTCACCTCAGCAGTATTGTTTGAGGATGATGTCTCAAACATACCCTTCTTTACATCCAGTTTACAATAGGGAAGAGACAAGTGCGCAATTAGGAAGGATTGGTATCTATAAATATATATATATATATATATATATATATATATATATATATATATATATATATATAAAACTAGAAACATACATAGAGAGTGAGATATGTAGGTAGATCCACCCATATATGTGTACAACAATATATAGATATAGTAACAATAAATACGGAGGTGTACATTTTATATATATATATATATATATATATATATATATATATATATATATATATATATACATATACACATACAAACATACATACATATACAGATATATATTATATATATATATATATATATGTATGTGTATATATATATATATATATGTGTGTGTGTGTGTGTGTGTGTGTGTGTATATATATATATATATATATATATATATATATATATATATATATATGGATTCACTTTAGAAGCTCAAAATACTGAAATATTGAAATTCAGTATTTCGAGCCCATAAAGTGGAATCCTGAAAAGAGCGAAACCTCAGAAGTGTGAAATTCAAAACCTCGAATACCGGAGGTTTTGAATTTTGTTCTTCTGATGTTTCGCTGTGGTTATGGATTCAGGTAAGTGTGTATGTGTTAAGGGGTTGGGGTAGGTGCTGTGATGTGTGTGTGTGAGGGGAATGTAACTTGTGTGGTGGTGTTGTGTGGGTGTTTGTGTGTAGTGTGACCTCAGAGTTAGAATATTTAAGTAGGGGGGTGTGGGAGAGAGTTTGTGTTTGTGTGTGGGGAGGAAGGTGTGTGGATTAGAAGCATGAAATTCAAACTCTCCACTGTGCGAGATTTTGAATTTCATGCTTCTGAGTTTTCGTTGTTTTAAAGTTTTGACTTTATAGCCTCAAAATACTGAATTTCGACATTTCAGTATTTCGAGGATATAAAGTGAATCTGTATATATATATATATACATATATATATATATATATATATATATATATATGTGCATACATGTCCCAAAATGCCCATACAAACATATGCTGCTGATAGACCACCCACAACTGGGGCAGCATGCATGCACAGTTGGATACAAAAGCAGCCATGACACTCACATCTGCCCCCCCCCCCTCCACAGTCCAAATAAATGAGTGAACACTACACTGCTAGAAAATTGTGATAGGCCATACACAATGGCCAGACATACAACAATCTCTTAGCAAAACAAACAAAATGTCTGAATATAGGAAAGAAAAGTACAACCAGCCAGTAATTCACACATTTTATTATATTCTGATGTCTTGGCCAAAGCCTTAAAGGAGTAAACATCACCAGAAATACATACCTTAATCCCAAGAAGCAATTAACACCTAATTACATAATTGAATACACAGCCTCCAAATACACTCGTCATTTAACCCCCTACAGGATAAAGTATCACAGTTAATATTAATATGTTGAATCCTGTACATAACAATTGTCCTTTTCTGAATGTAGCATCACACTGTGTAACAGACATTTTCAGAAACAGTACTTTGGGACCCACTACTGTCCCCATGGTGTGATTTATTCAAATGTACAGCTATATAACTGACATATTTCTTATCAGTAATATATCTGACATGTTCTAACAGCCTAGTTTTAAAACATGTGTTACTGTCCCCCACATAAAATATGTTACAAGGCCATCCAAGAGCATTCCCTATACACCTACCTCTGGAATGTACAGACCTCATCATGTTTCTCACTCATTCCCCTCAGCAGGAATGACAGCAGTAAATAATGATAGACCAGTATACCTATCCACCTACTACTGTGTGATATCTGGACAAAGCCTGACATAATTAGTGGACAGGAGCCCAGATATACGGCCATACATGACATATTGCTGTTATACACTAAGAAAGTTGCTGGTGTTACAGGGTTTGTTGTAACATATATTTTCTGAGGGATATAAAGTCTGAAAAAATGGGTGCTACCATCTACGTAATGCAATCACCAGAGTATGCTACTGATTTGCTGAGGTCAACACCTGTCTGGGGAACAGCCTATACATAACAGGCTAACCTGTGGCCATTATGTGGATGGCTCTACAGTTGAGCGCAATGCAGAGACAGAACTTTGTCAGACTGAAAGCCATGCAGAAGTTGCATGTCCAGACAAACCCTGGTAAACTAGCAGTATTCCCAACATATTACAGCAATATTCACATTCTGCTCCTAAGTACTGAACCTTCTCCACCATTTATTTGGCTTGTCTCCACAAGTCTTGTTGTAAGAGGTAGTAGCCCACACAACTCCAGGATGTCTTCCTCACAAGTAAGGGAAAGGGCCAATGCCCACATGGAGTACTCATTTATAGGAGTGTGTTGCCATGACATTGGCTATTGGAAGAACTACACAGCTGCTCTGCATGCAATTAGCAAGTGGGGAACCCTCAATAGGTGCACAGGCCGTCACCTGATCATGAGCATCACCTACAAAAGTCATGCTGCCACCTATTCAAACCAGCTCTATCCCTGTAGTGCACAGGGAGAAAGAGGGAAATAAATGAGACATAAAGTGGAAAAGACAAGAAAGGAAAAAGATAAGTGGAACATCTAAGCAAGTAATTGAATCTAGTACTTGGTCTGTAATAATGGGAAATAATGTTTGGAGGAATTTCTGTTCCAACAAGACATGCTGTACTAATGCCCTACTAAACAGCTGCTATGGCCATGGCATCTGGCCCTCTCTGCAGTGGGAGATATCACAGACATACCTTTCAACTGTACAGAACCTTGCAGAATGTCCACATTTTACCATCATGTATTTTTGTCTGTTCCTCCTGAGATCTGTACTTTACTGGCAAATAGCTGAGGATTGAAGTCATCAGGTAAAGACAAACACTTGCGTATGAGACTCCACATCCTTAAGAATATTCACTGTAATGCTAAATGTATCAATCTATGAACTTCCTATGTTTGTAGCAGGTATATGTAAAGTCTGTCCCTGTTTATTCCCCCATCATTTTAGGCACTGTCCAGATGTGATGCTGTGAGAGGTTGTGAGGTGGGAACACAGCTCATGAGCCTGATCCACTTGTGAAAGAACAGCTCACATATGACAACTGCAGGGGGGGGGGTCTGTCAAACAGTTGTGACTGTGCCACTTCTAGGCCAGTTAATGGGATGTTTTCCCTATCCTTATTACCTGTGATTATGAGTATGACACATCTTTGTCTTGTAAAACTAAGTCACCTATAGAGGCGTGTGCATAGTAGAGTAATGTTGCAGACGTGTATTGAACTGCATGTAATATATTGACTTAATAACATTAAACTCTACAGTGTTCTGCTGGACAATAAGCACATTTGTGACTGATATCTGTAGTCACATACACGTATACCTGTGGTATGTCACCCAAACCATTAGCAGGTCTGTGAGCAATGGCATTGTAACATAATAGCCTACTTATGACTGTTAGACATCTTCCAGGTTATCACAGTGATGTCAAACCCTACTGTGCAATCATTGTACTAATGTATGGTGCAGCTATATTAATAGAGTATCAGTATTGATGTCCCCTTTGACACCCACTTATGTGTGCCTTTGTCCAGATGTACTGCTGTAACAGGTTGAGAAGTATGATTGAGCAGCAAGACTGTGTATACAGAGTGCCATATTTAAATTCAATAGAAATGTATACCAGGTATCCCTTGAGCACATGTATGTATGCATATGTTCAGCTGGAAGGCACAGAACTAATCACATGTGTTTCAAGCAGCCAGGTAAATAGGTTGTGCATGTTGCACATGTGTGTTATATTAGTGTCAGTGCATACAACAGACATATATGTGTACATCTACTGGTAGTTGACTTGCCCTGACACTGATGTGGGTACTGGAGTAGGCACGATTATCGGGTATTAATCAGAGAAGTGTCCATCTGTGTTATGAGCCTCTGTCCATGCCTACCACTACCAGCTATATCAACACCTATATACAGTGGATATCACAAGTGCACACACCCCTGTTGGAATACCAGGTTTGTGTGCTGTATGACAATCAGACCACAGAAGATCATTTCATAATGTTTCTCATCTTGAATGTGACCCCTAACCTGTCCAGTTCCATTGCAATACAATCAGATTGTTATGTTTTCAATTGAATTGTACAGGCTATAGGTCACACTACAGGTGGGACTTGCTTTGAAATTAGTTATTGTGGTGTCATGTTCCTATTGCACAAATACCAGGCAGTGTATTAGGGGTGTGTAAACTTTATATCCACTGTAGCTATATGGACACAGCAGTACCTGACCTGTATATCTAGTCTCCACCAATGTAGTGTAATCCCCTTTGGTGGACAGCAGCAATACACAAACCACATAATAGGCTACTACATTGGGTGTACAGGGACACATAGGTGCAGGCAACAACTTTGAAGCAAGTCCACCTACATCTGAGCAAGCAGGTAACTTTACAGGTGATGTCCTGTAAGGCTGACTATGACTATAAATTAGACATATCCACACCACCAAGGACAATTGCAACCGTGTCTCCACATATGTTGTAAGCCTCAGATGAAACAACACAATTCACCCTGTACTGGGGGTAAAGAACACCTCATACACACATGCCATGGATTTAGGCAACCTGCATCACATAGGTTAGGTGGGAACATCGCCACCCTGTCCACCCCAGTCATACATGGAGATATTCAAATCAACCACACTCCTCCACACAGCATTGGTGAGCATGTACATATTGCCTACTGATGTCAGCAAAAGCATATCTCCATGGGGCATACTAACATCAGTGTCTGCATCCTACATGAACTCAGGCATGTGCTCACAGCTCCATCACACACCACAGTCAAACACAGACCTGCCACCATACACACACCATCCACATGGAAGATGATCACTGTCATTCCTCTACACAGAAATGAATGGAGGTTAGAGGATTATACATTCAAGTGTTCAACATTGGGGGGAATAAGATAGCTCTGGGACAGGTGTGTAATGCAAGGTGCTATAGCCATGATAGCTTGGAGGTTTCCGGGGTAGTCTGGATTTTTTGCAAGTAATATCTACTGTTGATGTGTATTTTGACAACCGTATGTGGTCCTGTGATCTTTTCCGGTTCATGTCCTCCAGGTAACATGCAGAGTGCTTGCCTACCAGTATTCTCTGTTGGGGGAACAGACATCATCACCCAATATGTGATTGGACGTTATGCCCTGTCATGCAGAGGGAGAGCAGAAGATGTGCGGGAGAGAACTGCCCTGTGGAACAGTGTGGTCAACAGGGTAAATGATGCCAGACTGCACAGCAGAACTTACGTGCATGTGCAGCATCGGGACACCAATCTCAAATGCCGTGCCCAGCATCGGGCCACCAGCCTCAAATGCCATGCCCATCAATGGGCTGCTGCTGTGGCAAGGGACCGGCTAGACACAGGTGGAGGCCCAGCCATCCAGCCCCCACTGACACCCACCAAGGAGGTCCTCACCACACTTGGCCCACACACCAAACCCACTGAGGGAAGCATTGTGGAGGTGGGTTGCACACACACTGGATGAGGAACGTGCAAGTAACGGCCCATTGGGGATTAGTACACTAATGTATCAGACATACATGTATCTGTATTGTATCTACATGCATGCGTCAGATCCGAATGCAGTTGTGGATGGGGTTTTCTAATGGACAGAGTTGCACATCTATGGTGAGGATAGGACATTGTGTATTATTCTGGTTAGTACTGTAGATGTGCAGACATGCTGCATCCATCCTGTATCAAGGCCACATGTGCATGTGCTGTCTATAACACCCTGTCACAACTACCTAGGACCCTGTCGTCTGCATATGAGACAGCAGCCTGAAGCTGGTGAGTATGACATTGTTCTGTTGTTGCCTGGCAATACTCCAGGCATGTGAAGTGCATGAAATTTACCATGCACATAACAATCAGTAATAGCTATATTACTTTATGTAATAGCTATATTGCTTGTTGTGCATGTTCACTTGTGTTGGGGATCACTGTATTGCATCACAGTGCTCACCACTGGGGCCTATATGATGTGAACTCAACATTCCTGTAGCATACAACACAACTTGTCAGTGCCAAGACATCTGGGCCAGCAAATTGTGCTGGACATACGGCCTAAGGTTAGGTCATGCGTGACACATTACTGGTATACAGTGGATATAAATTATGTACACACCCCTCTTAAGATGCAAGGTGTTCCTGTTACATACTAATTAAAACCACAGTATGACAGTCCACACCTCTTCCAGCCTTTAATGTGACCCATAACAGGTAGAGTTCACTTGTAAAAGAAAGCATCTGGACTCATGTATTGTACCTACACGGCTGGCCACCTGTGTGGGTGGCAGATGTCCTATCAGCATGATGTTTCAGCCAGGTGTGATACCTCATGCTGCCATATGTATAAGTACACTCACTGTGGCCTAATTGGTTATAATATCACATACATGGGCATTGTTAAGGCACACAGACCACTTACGACCACATCTAGGTTTCAAACATATGGATATTCCAGACACATCTATACAGAAGATTGTACAATGGTTAAACCTGCTGAATGTGAAGGAGATGCTGTTACCACACTATATAAAGTAATGGCAGCGGGAGGTGGTCACCAGCCGTGTTTAGTATACACATCAAAATGGTATAAGCCACACCTGATATGATCTGCACACACACACACACACACACAAACAGTTGCCAGTACTGGGATTAGAACTACTGCCTATCTAGGTATTTCTACTATAGTGCTACACAGTTATCAGATGCACCACAGAGCTTATACATTTCCACCTTTTCCAAAGGTACCTGTAAGGTGGATGACATCAACAGGTCTACTAAATGTTAGTGAAGGGAAGTGTAAAGGGTAGTATACAGTCCAAAATGGTATGAGGCAGACAGTACTTGATTCACTCACACATACATGCACTTGTCATTATTGGGATTAGAACTCCTGCCTAACTAGGTACTCCTACTATAGTGCTACACAGTTATCAGATGCGCCACAGAGCTTATACATTTCCATCTCTTCCAAAGGTACCTCTAAGGTGGATGACATCCACAGGTCTACTAAATTGGAGTGAAGGGAAGTGTAAAGGGTAGTATACAGTTCAGAAATGGCATGAGCCAATCAGTACATGACTCAGTCACACATACATACACTTGCCAGTATTGGGACTAGAACTCCTACCTATTGAGGTATTCCTATTATAGTGCTATGCAGTTATGAGATGCGCCACAGAGGTTATACATTTCCACCTCTACCAAAGGTATCTCTAATGTGGATGATATCAACAACTCTACTAAATTGGAGTGAAGGGAAATGTAAAGGGTAGTATACAGGTCAAAAATTGTATGAGCCAGATAGTACATGATTCACACACACATACATACATGCATACACTTGCCAGTACTGGGATTAGAACTCTTTCTTATTTAGGTATGTCTACTATAGTGTTACACAGTTACCACACGTGCAACAGAGCTTACAGAATTTCACCTGGCCAAAGCTGCTGATATTCAGCCGTGCTAAAGTATTACAGGTAGCAGACAGTCTGCCTTCTGTTCCACCCATACAACATGCCAGTTCTTTCTGTCTTGTACTTCAACTAGCATTATGGCTTGGCACTTCACCAGGTTATTGTATCAAGAAGTGTGGCACACCTGGCAGCTTCAGCATTACTCGTTCATCACAGATGTAGCCCCAGTACGTACAGGTTATGTCCACCCTTCCTGGCATGTTTGAAGGGCAGTTATCTGTGCTTTCACCCATTAAACTGGTGCACTTGTTCATTCTGGGGCACTGTTGCAAATGCCTCATGTACACAGACAACCCTCCCCTCTAAACTCCAAACACTCAGACCTGTGAGGGTTACCCATATATCACCAAATTTGGACATATGCACTCTCCAGCAAAGACTGGACTAGCAGGTCAAGAGGATAAGATCAACACATGCACCACACCATGTGGAACACATAGCCCACCATGACACCCACTTTGACAGCCATGACATACAGTGAAAATGCCACACACTCACCTTCCCAGAGGCACTCAGTGGACAGTTACTCAAACACACGCACTCAGACACCGCGACATGGCACATGCCAAGGGACAAATCTTTAACCTACATAGTGTGCCCCCATCCTAAGCTCCTAACCAAACACCTTGCACAATACAGTGATCATGGGTAACTCAATACTGAGGCACACATATCTCACTCAATAAGTTGAATATGGGGCAGGTAACAGCCAAATATATATCACATGTCAGCATCTAACACATGACACAGCCAGTCATGTCACTCTACAACTACGTGCATCACTCCATATCCATGTGGGTGTGAATGACATGGGACACACCTCCCTGGACTACGTGACAGGAGTCATGGCTGAACTCTCTGATTATGTGGTCCAGGCAAATGTGACAGTAGCCCTGGGCAGTGTACCACTGTCACCCAAAATGATGATCCGATACTATCAATAGATGATTGATGCAACATTGGCTTATGTGTTATGTGTCATTCTCAGAGGATCAAGAACCTGTCTGCTTGGGATGACATAATTGACCAAACCCAATGACTTGCCATGGATGTCCTATATCTGTCACCACTGGGTTGCCAGGTACTGGCTAAGTGCCTTGCCACCCCTATGGTGCCTTATTAGGCAGTGTTCCTAATGTTTTTACCACCATAGCAGCTACACATGTATGCAATCTGAGGGTCATGCTGCTCAACAGTGGACATCTAACTGTCAGCATGCAGTCACTCATAGCAGTTGGAGTGGAGGACACGTATCTGCTGTGATGGAGTGGTGGTTCACAGCAGCAGACAGCAGATCTGCATTATCAGGCTATGATGCATTCCACAGCTGTCAGCCCCCAAACATGGACCATACCACACCTTCACATGTGGTGGTGTCTCCATATTAATTTTGGATAGGAAAATCTCCAGACTAGCATCCCATCATAATGCATTGGAGATACTTCTGGTACAACTGCCTTAGGGTAATGGTGCTATCCAGGCCATAGCCTGCTATGGGTCCACATCTATGTCTCTAGACAGTCAATGCACATTCCTCAACACCCTGCCATCTCTGATGGTCCAGTTCAACACTGACATAGTATGAGTCTTCAACTTCCCCTCCATCACCTGGAGAGTGTAGCCAATCACCAGTACAGTGGCCCAACACTTCTGGGATTCATCATTTCCATTGCCCTAGACAAGCTCATACTGTCTCATGGTAGAGAATGCAACAACCATGACCTGTGTTGACCACTTAAATATGGGGCTATTGCTCATCCCCAGATGTCATTCCCTGCATGGTGAGAGTCACACAGGATGTGATCAACATGGAACTCAACATGTCAGCCACACCCCCCACAAAGATAAGCACCTGCAAAAACTCTCCAAATGTGACTTTGCAGCCATGAAAACAGGGGTGGATGTCTTCACTGCACCCATGGCAATGGGATGTAGCTGCATGACTGTGGAATCATACACATAGGCACTGTACAAACCGGTACATGAATGCATGGTACTAGCCAGAGCCAACAGAACCCAGACACTGTCCTCCAAACACTTTTATACAATGTGATGGTCCCCTGCCATTACTGAAGTGTACATCAGAAGGAGGACACTGCAGGGAAAGGTGGTGTCCCATGACTGTTGAACTCCTTTATTAGCCTCAAACACAACTTTGGATCCCTCATGGTGCCCTGACAGGCATCTATGGCAGCAGAGATGCAGCAGACACTGACAACAGTCACAACAGCCATGATTACATCAACAACCTCCATAGCATTAAACACAAGTGCTGCGAGTTACTGCACAAAGCTAATACCTATCCTGAGGCAACAGATATTGGGCACAGTCTTGGCAGCACATTCATTGACAGCTTTACCACTCTACCACCCCACAAGTAAATGCTGAGTGAATGTGTTCTCACATATTGTATCCTATGTCCGTTCTAGGCATCTGTGTGTCACCAAGATGTGGCCCTGCAGCAAGGCCATAGGGTATGGCAGTGTGGTGACACATCCACCATGTCATAGTAGGGTACAGTATGTGCACAGTAATTCCCAGTCTGTAACATAGTGTTTACATATGCCTCAAATTATAGGGCTGAGGGTTGTACATAGGTACATGTTGATGTTCATCATCTGTTGTAGAATGGAGAATGGTACATGTTCTGGTTTGGACACACCTCCGATTGCTAATAACCACAGCCACAGGGGATATTCATCAACCAAACACACTGGGTTTACTATTCACACTCACACACAGACAGACACACACACACACACACACACACACACACACACTTGCCAGTACTGAGATCCATAGGTTCATTGCTTCATGGGTGTGTAGTAGGTGAATAGGCCTGAAGTCTCTACAAGGCTAGCCCAAGGGAATACCTTGGCATCAGGCCACATGACAATATTCCCTAGTGTGGATCAGGGGTATAGTCACTGGAGTGGTCCCGAGCAGTGGGTATTGTATTCCCCATCCACTCATCCAGGTTTCTGTTGTGAGTTGCCAGTGATGTTCATAGGTTCATACTAGGCTATCTGCCCTAGGGCATTTATAAGCCTAGCCAGAGTATGTTTGGCTTTCGCCACCCATTTTAAATTAATTTTGCTATGCCCTTTTTCGAGGTTAGTATACTGTGCCTCTGTCTAACAGTGACACAGAAGTGATACCGGTAAACCACGATCTCCCATCCACTCATCAAGATTCCTCTTGAAGAGAGTCAATGAGGGACTCTGCCTAACCTGGACTGGGATTTTATTCCAGAGTGAAGGGAGCCTCTGGGTTATGAATATGTCCCTCCAGCATGTCCTATTTATTTCAGTGCTGAGGTTCAAGTCTCTCGAGCGTGTAGCTCGATGGGATTTGGATTTTTTGAGGTGCAACATGTGCCTTAATTCCGGGTTGGACATGGCTTTATACGTCAGGCACAGGTCACCTCTGAGCAGGCGGTATGCCACTGAGTAGAGCTGGAGTTTCTTTAACCATGCAGCATATGGCATCTGTTTGAGCCCTTTGATCCTCTTGGTGTAGTACTTTTGGGGTCTTTCCAGTTGCTGCAGGTGTTTGGTAAGGTACATCCCAAAAGGGGCATTGTACTCGATTATGAGCCTGATGAGGGATGAGTAAAGAGGCATGATGACCTCCCCTAATCTAGATGTGAATTCCTTCATGATTAGGTGGGCTATATAAAATGTTTTTCTAACCACTTTGGCCATGTGGTTGTCAAATGAGAGATTGCTATCAACTTGGGTCCCCAGGTCCCTAATTACTTCTTCTGTACTTAATGGATTACCACCTATGTGGTAATTTGTGGGCACTTTGTTTTTGCCAAAGGGGATGACTATACACTTTTTGGCGTTTAGCTTGAGGCCATGGCTCTGGCATCAGTTGTCTGTTTCTATGAAGCCCTTTTGGAGGATGCTTGTGTCGGCTGGAGAGTCGATTATGGCACCCAGTTTGCAGTCATCTGTGAACTTGGTCAGCCACAGTCCTTCTGTGTTGGCCTGTACCTCCGAGAAATATACTGAACAAAAGAGGTCCCAGGACTGAGCCTTGTGGGATGCCACTTGTAACTGGTTTGGAGTCTGACATGGCTCCAGCAATTCTAACCATGTGGGTTCTGTCCTTGAGCCAGTTTGCAACCCATCTAGTGACATAGGGTTTATATTTAAGCTGGTGAGCTTATCTATAATGCCCGAGTGGGGTATTGTATCGAAGGCTTTGCGAGGTCCAGGTAGGCTGTGTGGACCACCTTCCCTTCGTCAATGACCTTGGTGACTGTTTCAAAGATGTCAACCAGGTTTAAGAGGCAGGATCTGCCCTTAACAAAGCCGAACTGGGTAGGATCCAGTGTCTGTAGGTCCCCAATATCTTTATTTATGAGGTCCATGATGATCCTTTCCATAGCTTTGCAGACCAAGCTAGTCAGGCAGATAGTTTCCAGGGTCCATTGAGGCACCACCTTTGTGGAGTGGGACCACTGTTGTTGTACGCCACTTTTTGGGTACATATCCTGTAGTAAGGCTGAGATTGAACAGTAGTTTTATGTTTGGGTTTAGCTCTTCTTGGAGTTCATGTAGGACGTAGCCCAGGACACTGTCTGGTCCCATTGATGCTGTGTTTTTTGCTTTGGAGAGGGCGGCTCTTACCTGAGCATCTGAGATGTCAGGGGGGCAGCACTCTGCTGGGATAGATATTTGCCCTTTTGGTGGGGAGGGTGGGGAGAAGTTTGCACTGAGCCTGTCAGCTAGGATGTTGGCAATGTCTGTGGGTTTGGTGTATTTTTTGTCATTTTGAACTAATTCTGAGCATATCTGGGAATTCCCACCCAGGTTCCTAACATAACTAAAAAAAGCCTTGTGATTATCCTTAGTGTCCTGTGCAATTTTTCTCTCGAAGCTTGCCTTAGACGATTTTATGAGTGCCCTTAGTTTTTTGCTAATACTGATCAGAGATGCCTTCCCTTTTTGGGATTTTGCTCTATCATGTAGTAGCTTCCTCCTTCTATTGTATAGTTTGTTTATGGCTGGGGTCCACCAGACAGGACGTCTGCCTTTGGAGGATTGGGTCTTGGTTTTATTTGGGATTGCATGATCCATGCATTCCTGAAGGTGTTCATAGAATGCATTTATAAAGGATTCTGCGGTCTGGGACGTATTTTCCATAGACCCGGGGGCTTTGAAGGATTACACCTCGGTTTTGAGGAGTGTGAAATTTGCTTTAGAGAAGTTTTTCACTGTGGTTTTCTGGGCAGGGGTGGGGTCGGGATGTGAATATCCAGTGAGATCAATTTATGGTCTGATCTTACCAGTGAGGGATACACTTTTGCTCTGGAGCATAGAGTCCCCATGTTGGTAATGATCAGGTCCAGTATGTTTTCCACTCTTGTGGGAGTGGTAACAAGTTATTCCATAGCATTTGAGTTCATAAATTCTAGGAACCTTTGGGCTAGGGTGTTGGAGCTAGAGTAATGCTCCCAGTCTATGTTTGGGTAGTTGAAGTCGCCCAATATAATGGTGTTTGGAGAGACCTTCATATTTTCCAGTGTTCTCAGGAAGGCAGAGTGGGGTTCCTGGGTTTGGGAGGGTGGTCTGTAGCAGGCTATAAACTGGAAGGCAGTTTTACCCACTGTTAGTTGCACATGGATAGTCTCTGATGCTTTGTGCTTTGCCACCAACGTGGAGGTGTGGGTATCTTTGATGAATATCGATACTCCCCCTCCTTTGTGGTTCGGTCCAAGTTTTGGGGCCAAAAAGCATGGTATGAGGTATAACCTGGTAGTGCTGGGGTGCTCTCGGGAGCACTGAACCAGGTTTCTGTTACTGCACATATATCGATGTTCTCCATGCTAAGGAGAGTTTCGAGTGCGTGCATCTTGAGGTTTAGACTTCTGGCGTTGAGTAGCATTACTCTTAGTTTCTTATCCCTTGTGATACCTATAGAGGTGGGTTTGTCTTTTGAGCCTTGCCTAAAAAAGGCATTATAGGGGTAGCAAGAGCCTTTGCCAATATCCGAAAGCCCAGGGGTGACAGGTGCAAGCCGTCCCTAGCGAAGCATCGTGGCTTGTCGAGCATATCATCCCAGGCTGACAGGCATTGGGTCCCCTTTGAATGACACCAGTACTTAAGCAAATTGTTGAAATTGATCATCTTGTCTTCATATTGTGGCATCATTCTTGGTGAGGGTAAGATGCTACTCAAGGTCAGGGTCATACCGGCCTGGGCTACATGCTCAGAGAGCTCCTCTATGTCTCTTTTCATGTAGTCCAGGGAGGTACGTCTCAGGTTATTCACACTAGCATGGACAATGACTGAGTCATATTTGTACTTGCCTTGGAGTGACCTAAGTGCTTGTGTTATGTGGCGGATCCTAGCGCCCGACAGGCTACTCACCGTGACCTTCTCCTTGTTCAGCCTGGTGAGCGGGACGTCAGTGTGCATGACGATAGAGTCACCTATTACAAGTGTATCAGGTGTGTTGTTTAGCCTTAAGGGTGAGATATGTGTTGCACGTGTTTTGTTTTGGGGTAGTGGTTGCTTGGGTGTCTGCTTTGGATGTCTCTGCTGCTTAGGCAGATCTTTATTTAGAGCCTCCGAGTATGTTTTTGTGTGATTATGTGTTTGGTTTGCTGTCGTGGTAGGTCTATGTGAGACTAGAATTGTAGTGAGTGTGGTTTTCTTCTCCTCCTGACTGGTTATGCCAGTACTGAGTTGAGTGAGCTTAGCCTCCAGTTTGGCTATATGGTTGCATCTCTCACATGTGTTGGAATTTGTTGGGAGGAGGAGAGGGTTGTCTGTGTACATGAGGCAGTTGTAACATTGCCTCAAGATTCCCAGATTCACCAGCTGGACCAGAGAGGAGATTGACAACTGACCATTGGACATGCTAGAATAATATTGGGAATTCCTTTATAATTGAAAACAAGGGCCAATGGGGAGTGAGGGTGTAGTGCTTTTAATTTTTAGTGCTGACTTATATAATTGCTTTAGTGAGCAAGTGCCAGGTAACTTAAGTGCAATGTGTTACAGGTAACTTAAATGCAAAAACGACAAACAGTAACTTTCTTTCAAGTGAAACAAGAAAATAAGTACAGTAAGCAATGCAGATATCACTAGGGATCCATAGAAGTGCTGAGAAGCCGCATTTTAGGTGGAATTAGCATTCCAGAGAAATAACAAGCAAACAAACAACGAGCATACAAACAAAGTTAGATTCAGCAGGCCTGGATCTAGTCTATGCTACAGCAAACAAGGTGTACCAATTTCAGTAATAAACAGTTCAAATATGCAGGCACTATAAACCTTTAACCAGAAATTCCCAGCTCAGAAGGGCAGAGTCCTGCCTCTCCTCCCACAAGAGTGCAGACCACGAACCTTCTTAATGTAAAATAACTGGCCTGAAGCCCAAGTGCATAAACCAGAACTAATACACTTTAAGAATAACAGACACTGAGCTCTCAATCAGCAGTTCCCAACTTAGAAGAATGAAAGCTACCTGTCCTGCCACCACAGTGCATGCCACAAACCTTCCTAATGTAAAACAACTGGTTTGAAGCCCAAGTGCTTAATCCAAAAGACTTAGAATGATAGCTACACTTTAATCAAGTTACTATCAAGCAGTAATAAATACAATTGAATACTTTAAAGAATGCCTGGATTAGTGCTCAAGTTATACAAACAAAGCTAGATTCAGCAGGCCTGGATCTAGTCTATGCTACAGCAAACAAGGTGTACCAATTTCAGTAAGAAGCAGTTCAGATATGCATGCACTATAAGCCTTTAACCAGAAATTCCCAGCTCAGAAGGGCAGAGTCCAGCCTCTCCTCCCACAAGAGTGCAGACCACGAACCCTCTTAATGTAAAATAACTGGCCTGAAAGCCCAAGTGCTTAAACCAGAATGAATACACTTTTAGAATAACAGACACTGAGCCCTCAATCAGCAGTTCCCAACTTAGAAGGATGTAAGCAACCTGCTCTGCCATTACAGTGCAGACCACAAACCCTCTTAATGTAAAACAACTGTTCTGAAGCCCAAGTGTTTAAACTAAAAGGCTTAGAACGAGTTACACCAAGCAGTAATGATGCAAAAGCAAAATAAAGTAGGAAGAAACACAGGTACAGTAAAAGCAGATGAATTTTTTTTTTCAGAAAAGTAGCAAAAGCAGTAGTAAATACAATTCTCATGCAGTGCAAGCTGGCACACTTGAATATGTAGCAATATTAGTCCACACACAGTTTGAAAAAATGTAATTAAAAAGGACTAAAAGCAAGTGCAGAAAGGGTTTATTAGGTAGAATGCAGTAAAGAGATGGGCCTGGGGGAGTGTCTTAGATCAAATCTACAATGGGGCGGGCACTGCAAAAGCCACCAAATTTAAACTACAACCAAGAACTAGGAGGGCGGTGGGGAAAAACAGTTTCAACACAGATGTGAGGAATGTGCAAATTATAAAGCCAAAAAATATATACTGTTCTCTATATATTTGCAGAGCAGTAAGACAACAGATATCTAAGCAAACAATTTAGCTCTATAATACAGAATAGTACAGAAAAATATACTCTATGTGCACTGCTTCCAATGTATGTGATCTATATTCCATAACATGGACAGTGTCTGGGTTGTGCACATGCCTCACTTGCATGTTCTTTGTCATGTGGAATTGTGCTTGAGGTCTCTGGGGCATGTTGTGTGGGCAGATTGATATCTTCTGATGTAGCATTCCTAACCTCATTTGGTGAGACCTGGCTATGTAACTGAGGTCATGATTGCACCTACATTGACAGTTTGATATGGTTATTCAGTGGCATTCTTAGCATCTGTCCATACAGGGCATGTGTATAAGGCATGGTATTCCCTTTGTGGGGTACATTTGCAGACTCTACAGTTGTTGCAGGCATCCCATTGGGAACATGGCAAAAGGGCCACTGTACACATTTATTTGCCTACTGAGGGGATGGAGCAGGGTGCCTTGTCCTTTTATTTGCTGGATACATGCACTCAGTCAGGAGATGTAACACATCAAAGTACTTTCTTATGTCAGTGGCACTGTTGTGGTCAACAGGCATGTAGTCCTGCTATCACACTGTGGGTACTATCTATGAGGCAATATGGAGTGAACCTATCAATATAGTGGTTGTTGCCTTGCCACGTGTGTTTGTGTATGATACATAGGTGGAGAGTGGTCTCTGAGTAATAGAAGGGTTGCCTATATTATTCACTAATCCATACTGTCACGTTTAGGGCTGTAGATTGTCTGCACCAACCTCTGCGGTATTTGACATCTGTTGGCCTTGTAATGTGGACATTGTGACATATACTAGGTCCTCAACATAATAATTAACCCCCCCCCCAATGGATCCTGTTATTACACAATCATACAATTCCCCCACACAGGATACTGATGAGACACACACACATGCTTGCCAGTACTGAGATTCAAACCCCTACCTAGCTATGTAATGCTACTACAGTGTACCTCATTTATCACAATTGGCACAGAGCTTATTTGATAGATGTTATCCCAAGGTACTTCTATGGTGAGGAGCATCACCAGCCCTTGTAAATACCAGTATTGGATGATGTAGTGGTTGAGAGATTCCAAAAAGTATTTTACACTACACACACATTAATATTTGCCAGGGGTGACGTTCAAACTTCTATGTAACAATCTTTTCAGACCATTATGTTACGCATTTACCACATGCACCACTGACCTTACATGGTGTAGGGTTGGCAACAGGTACTTCTAAGGTGGATGATATCTTCAGGACTGCTAAAGTCAGGCACTGAAATGTGTACTGGGTGTAAATGGGGCCAAAATGTTTGGTTTACAGACATACATATGTACACACACAAAAACTTGCCAGGGATGGGATTCAAACCCATACCTATGCAGTTATTGCTACTACATTGCTCTGCATTTATCACACGCATCATGGAGCTTAAATGTTAGAGGGCTGTGCCAAGGTTTCTTTGAAGGTGAGTGACATCAGCAGCAGTGGTAAAGGAGGGGTAAGGGAAGTGTTGTAAGTGTGAATGCCCACAAAATCAGGACTCTGCAAGAATACACACACTCTGTCACACAGACACTCACATTTACACAGTTTCCAGGATCAGAACAACTACCAAATTAGTTTGCTATACTATAGTATTACGCAGTTATCATATGCGCCATGGAGCTTATATGTTGGAGAGCTGTCCAAAGGTATCTTTGAAGGTGAGTCACATCAGCAGCAGTGCTAAAGGAGAGGTCTGGGAAGTGTTTTACATGTGAATGACCACAAAATCAGGTTTCTACAAGAATAAACACAGTCTCTCAGACACTCACATTTATACAGTTGCCAGGATCAAGATTGTAACTCCTACCTAACTAGTTTGCTACACTATTGTATTATGCAATTATTGCAAGTGCCATGGAGCTTATATGCTGGTGAGCTGTCCAAAGGTATCTTTGAAGGTGAGTGACATCAGCAGCAGTGCCAAAGGAGGGATACAGGAGATTTAGTAAGTGTGAATGGCCTCAACAACATTCATCTAGAAACACACACACATACTCACTGACACACAACTTTATATTTGACAGGACTGAGATCACAACTACTACATGGATACCTATTTGTACTGTAGTGTTACACAGTTATCAGAAGCACCACTGATACTGTCGGGCTAAGGGCTAACCAAAAGTATTTCTACAGTGAATGACATCAGCACATCGTGTGATATAGGCCAATGGGATGTGTACTGGGTGGGATAGGCCTCATAATGGTGTTCTCTCTGTCGCTGTTTGTCTTTCTCTACCCCACGTCTCTGTGTGTTTATGTTTCACATATTATAATGTGTTTACCTTAGATATGTGTGTGTATTCCTATCCAATGTGTGTGTATCAATGGTGTAAAATTTGGTGTGTGTGCACAGACAGCTGCGAATAACAGATATCTAGTCCACTGTGTTGTGAGACATGGGCTTCATTTCTCTATGTGTAGGAGTATGCCTAGTATGACCTTCTATATTGAGTGTGTGCATCCATTCCAGGGAGGGTTGGACTCCAGTTCAGGGTTTTGTGTGCTACAGCTACACCTAGCAAACTGTTTCTATAGGATATCTGTAGATAGGTTGCCAGTATGGAGACACAATGGGCTTAACAAACAGGGGATACTGTAACTATAGCTGTCTGTGCTGCTTGTGTTATATGTTTGGTTGTAGCATAGATATTCTGACATATGTACTGTTTTACACTGTGCTGTGTCATGTCATCGACTACTGACAGTTATCATTATTTGCTCATAGTTATTACCGGCAAATACGAGATGAATATTGCTGAGACCAATATTCTGAGGCATATAGACTACACATTCTGGCACACACCTGCCATTGTGGAGGGGTAGCTACAGACAATAGACTGCTGGTTCTGTGTAAATAGTTCAGCACCTTGTTAGTGTGCTGGCTGGGGTTACCTTCCTTGTGCTTTTCTCAACTTCAAGGAATGGCCATATCCTGCTGGAGCCATACCTCTCAGCTCTACAGTAAACCCAGGTTATCCAGAGGCAGCACTCATATATCTGGTCAGTTTGCCTTCACATTGTGGTTTACAAGCAGTTTTGTGGCTATTCATTCATGGGTTTGCAGTCGGAAGTAGTATGGGTGGACATGAAAGTTTCAGACTTCACACACTCCATGACATCCACGCTTCTACGCCCCCCTCTGTTATTCTCTCCTCCACATAACATTATGTAAGCAATATCTCAGAGGTATCCCTATAGTTGGGCCTTTATCCCAGTAGTATTTATGGCCTGATCCACAGCCCTTGCAGAAGGACATGGGGAGGTATGCTACTGGCATTTGTCAACATGGCCTTGCATTTGTTTTCTGTTTACTGTTAGGTTGTTGGTTGGGACCCCCTGACATTCCATAAATTGGCACTATGGGTGAGGCATGGGCCTTTGTCAGAGAACTGTAGGTCATTTGAGAGTGCTGCAGGCCATCTGTTACTGCATTTCTACATGGGATTGTGGGGGGGGGGGGTTGCACACCTGCAGACTTTAACATTTGAAATGACTGTACTGGTATTTTGGTTACTCTGTTGGCTTCCATTTCATATTGTATTGTGACCTATCATGCAGACAGGAGGCATATCAGTAGAGTACACATGTTAGATCTTAATAGCATATATTTCAGTTTCAGACTTTTTACCCTTCAGAACTGGAATGCAACTGGCAGACCTGTTGTAGTATGCCTGTGTAGGTCTAGTGGGGGGCTGTTCACCATTACTATCATTTGGGGGCCTTAGCCCAGCCTTTCTTCATGGTCATCTACACCTGTCCTGCTGGGTGAGGCTGGTGGTGGATATGTGACCCTCATTGACATCCATGTGTCTGACCTATTGACACCCACAGTTCTTTGGGCCATCACATGTACTACACTGGGGGATGTCACCTTGTGTAGTGCTGCCTAGTATGTTGACACCAGTATTTGTTATGAATTTCCTGCTGTCCCATATAGCTGTCTGCTGCTATCCCATCCAGCCACACAATTCCCTTGCATGCTTGCATCCATATCATACGTACAAATATGAAAACATACTACTCCATTCAGTAATTGACAGGAAGAGTGACTTACCTTGTTGCTGGGCCAGTATTGAGGACAGTGGTGGAGGGCTGACTTTGTTGGATGCACATAGTACACTCCCTGTACCTGGTAAGTCTCAGGTAGTAACATGTTTGGCATCCCTTTTACTGTCTGTGTGAGTCGGAGAGTGGTATCAGTCCCTGGGTCCCTACAGTGTCAATGTGTGTGTATGCATTGCCTCTTTGTCAAGGCCTGGGCATACTGTGCACACCTCCTTCTGCCTACAGGGGCTGGCTCAAGATGTTCCTCTGAGTCCCTCTGTGCCTGTGCTGGCCTTGGCAATGGTGGGGGACTGTGTGGCCCTGCCCCATGCTGTTCCTGCTGCAGCTGTTTCCACAGGATCATATTGTTTTGCATGGTACATACTATGAACATTTGTGTACATGTAGCTGGAGAGTACTGCAAGGCTCTACCGGGTATGTCAAGACAGCGGAACCATGACTTGAGCATCTCAAATACATGCTCTACAATGATCCTGGTCTGTGTGTCTGCCTCATTATGGTGTTCTTGTTCGGGTGTGTGTGCATTTCTGATGGGTGTCATCAGCCACGCCTCCAGTGCATAGCCAGCATCCCCCACTAGATGGCCATAGTGGATGTCTCCCCTGGCAAATGCCTGATACAGCTTTGAGCAATGCCAGATGTGGGAGTCGTGATAGCTTCCCGGGCTGCCAGCACACACATTCATGATAATGCCCTGGACATCACATATGACCTGGCAGTTGATGGAGGGGAAGCCCTTGCGGTTTATGTAGATCCCTCCCTGCTCACTGGATGGTGCTTTGATGTGGATGTGCGTGCAGTCTATAGCACCAACTACTTCAGGGAATTCTGCTATATGGTGGAAGAGATACATACATGTTGTCAGCACCTCATGGGTAGTGGGGAAATATATGTGCTCATTGGCATGTTGTGTCATGGCATCCAGGAAATGGTGGAGTACCCTGGATGCTGATGCCTGTGAGACCCCCATGATATCCCCAGTTGGTCTTTGGAAGGTACCTGTGGCTAGTATTCTTAAGCCTAGACATAACTTGGTATCCACTGGGATGGGTTCCCCTGTATTAGTTCTGTGAGTAAGGCGTGGATGGCACAGCTCAACGATTTGCTGTAGAATGTCCCTGTCCACCCTATAGTACTCTACTTTCTCCAGCTCATGTCAGTCCTGGTACATTACCCTGGGTCTGTACACTGTTCTCCTCCTCCTCACTGTGGGTCGGTTGTCAGCATTCTCCTCCTCACCACCCTCAGTCTCAGCACATATTGATAGAGTAAAGCAGCAGCAGCCACTAATATATTTAGTTATTTTTGCCAGTTAAAAATCCCCCGTCTGTGTACACTGGTGATGTAGAGTTTGCTGGAAAAAACAGCCTGTAGGATGTTTGCATAGTTTATATTAGTGTGCTGGGCTGCTGCATGTGTAATTGGCTGATTCTGATACATTCCACCTGCCAGCTATGCTAGTTCTCCTTGATTGCCTTCCTATTGCTGTTTCCCCTTCCTCCCTATTTAAGCCCTGAGGCACACCGTGCATACCCAGTGCTGAAATGTAAACAGTTCTGCTACTTCTGTTACTACATTACAATATGAAATGGAAGCCAACATAGTAACCAAAATACCAGTACAGTCATATCAAATGTTAAAGTCTGCAGGTGTGCACCCCCCCCCCCCCACAATCCCATATAGAAATGCAGTAACAGATGGCCTGCAGCACTCTCAAATGGCCTACAGTCCTCTGCCAGTGGCCCATGCCTCACCCATAGTGCCAATGTATGGAATGTCAGGGGGTCCCAACTAACAACTTAACAGTAAACAGAAAACAAATGCAAGGCCATGTTGACAAATGCCAGTAGCATGCCTCCCCATGTCCTATTGCAAGGACTTTGGATCAGGCCATCAATACTACTGGAATAAAGGCCCAACTATAGGGATACCTCTGAGATATTGCTTACATAATGTTACATGGAGGAGAATAACAGAGGGGGGGGGGTGTAAAAGCATGGATGTCATGGAGAGTGTGAAGTCTGAAACACTAATGTTCACTCATACTACTCCTGACTGCAAACCCATGAATGAATAGCCACAAAACCACTTGTAAACCACAATGTGAAGGTAACTGACCATATATATGAGTCCTGCCTCTGGATAACCTGGGCGTATCTGTACAGCTGAGAGGTATGGCCCCACCAGGATATGGCCATTCCATGAAGTTGAGAAAAGCACAAGGAGAGGAGCCCCAGCCAGCATACTAACAGGGTGTTACATCATTTACATAGAACCAGCAGTCTATTGTCTGTAGCTACCCCTCCACAATGGCAGGTGTGTGCCATAATGTGTAGTCTGTATGCCTCAGAATATTGGTCTCAGCTGCATTCATCTTGTATTTCCTGGTAGATAACTGTGAGCAAAGAATGATAACTGTCAGTAGTTGATGACATGACACATCACAGTGTAAAACAGTGCATATGTCAGAATATCTACACTGCAACCACGCATGTCACACAAGCAGCACAGACAGCAATAGTTACAGTATCCCTTGTATGTTAAGCCCATTGTGTCTCCATATTGGCAACCTATCTACAGATGTCCTGCAGAAACAGTTTGCTATGCACACAAAACCCTGAACTGGTGTCCAACCCTCCCTGGAATGGATACACACAGTTAATATAGCAGGTCATACTGGGCATGCTCCTACACTTAGAGAAATGAAGCCCACGTCTCACAACACAGTGGGCTACAGATATCGGTTATCCACAGCTGTCTGAGCACACACACCAAATTGTACACCATTGATACTTACACACACACACACACACACACACACATTGGATAGAAATACACACACATATCTAAGGCCAACATAATATAATATGTCAAACATGCACACACAGCAGAGATGTGGGGAAGAGAAAGACAGTGACAAAGAGAATCCCATTATGAGGCCTGTCCCTCCCACTACACATCCCATTGACCTATATCACATGATGTGCTGATGTCATTCACTGTAGAAATACCTTTGGTTAGCCCTCAGCCCATAGTGTCAGTGGTGCTTGTGATAACTGGTTAACACTACAGTACCAATAGGTATCCATGTAGCAGTTGTAATCTCCATCCTGTCAAATTTAAAGTTGTGCGTGTTTCTAGATGAATGTGGTTGAGGCCATTCACACTCACTAAATCTCCTGTACCCCTCCTTCAGCACTGCTGCTGATGTCACTCACCTTCAAAGATACCTTTGGACAGCTTCCTAGCGTATAACCTCCATGGTGCTTGTGATAACTGCATAATACTATAGTGTAGAAAACTTGTTAGATAGGAGTTCTAATCCTGATCCTGGCAACTGTGTAAATGTAAGTATTCATGTGAGAGTGTGTGTATCCTTGTAGAGACCTGATTTTGTGGTCATTCACACTTACAACACTTCCCGTACCCCTCCTTTAGCACTGCTGCTGATGTGACTAACCTTCAAAGATACCTTTGCACATATAAGCTCCATGGCACTTGTGGTAACTGTGTAATATTATAGTATAGCAAACTAGTAGTTAGCAGTTCTGATCCTGACAACTGTGTAAATGTGAGTGTTTGTGTGAGAGAGAGTGTGTATCCTTGTAGAGACCTGATTTTGTGGTCATTCACACTTCCCTTACTCCTCCTTTAGCACTGCTGCTGATGTCACTCACCTTCAAAGATACCTTTGCACAGCTCTTAAGCATGTAAGCTCCATGGTGCATGCAATAAATGTGCAACAATGTAGTAGTAATAACTACATAGGTATGGGTTTGAATCTTGTCCATGGCAAGTATTTGTGTGTGCACATATATCTACATATATATGTCCGTACCTCAAAGATTTTGGCCCCATTTACACCCAGTACAAATCTCGGTGCCTGCCTTTAGCAGTCCTGCAGATATCATCCATGTTAGAAGTACCTGTTGGCAACCCTGCATCACGTAAGGTCAGTGGTGCATGTGGTAAATGTGTAACCATAATGGTCCAAAAAGATAGTTAGATGGAGGTTTGAACCTCACCCTTGGCAAGTGTAAATATGTGTGTAGGGTAAAAATTTTTTTTGGAATCTCTCACCCACTACATCACTCAATGCCAGTATTTACAAGGGCTGGTGATGTTTCTCACCTTAGAAGTACCTTGGGGCAACATCCATCCTATAAGTCTCTGTAGCACATGCGATAAATGTGGTATACTGTAGTAGCAATAACTACATAGGTATGGGTTTGAATCTCATCCCTGGCAAGTGTTTGTGTGTCTACATATGTATGTCCATACCTTAAAGATTTTGGCCGCATTTACACCCAGTGCACATCTCATTGTCTGACTTTAGCAGTCCTGCAGATGTCATCCACCTTAGAAGTACCTGTTGCCAACCCTAAACCATGTAAGGTGATAAATGCGTAACATAATGGTCCAAAAAGATAGATAGAGGTTTGAACCTCACCTCTGGCAAATATAAATGTGTGTGTAGGATAAGGTAATTTTTGGAATCTCTCACCCACTACATCACCCAATGCCAGCATTTACAAGGGCTGGTGATGTTCCTCACCTTAGAAGTACCTTGGTACAACATCCATCCTCTAAGCTCCATAGCAAGTATGATAAATGTGGTGCACTGTAGTAGCAATACATAGCTTGGTAGGTGTTTGAAACTCAGTACTGCCAAGTGTGGGTTGGTATGACTGTGTAATAACAGGATCCATTGGGGTGTGGGTTTTGCTAAATTATTACGTTGAGGGCCTAATATATGTCACAATGTCCACATTACAAGGCCAACAATTGTCAATGGGAAATGGGATACAGTGTGTGAGAACACATTCACTCAGCACTTCACTTGTGGGAGGAGAGAGGAGTAAATCTGGCACTGAATGTGTTGCCAAGACTGTGGCCAATATCTGTTGTTTCAGGATAGATATTAGCTTTGTACAGTAACTCACAGCACTTGTGTTTAATGCTGTGGAGGTTGTTGATGTAACTATCAAGACTGTTGTGACTGTCATCAGTGTCTGCTGCATCTCTGCTGCCATAGATGCCTATTGGGGCTCCATGAGGGATCCAAAGTTGTGTTTGAGGCTAAGGGAGTTCAACAGTCATGGGACACCACCTGCAACTATGTCCTCCATCTGATGTACACTACAGTAATGACAGGGAACCATCACATTGTCTCCCAGTGTTTGGAGGACAGTATCTGGTTTCTGTTGGCTCTGGCTAGTACCATGCATTCATGTACCTGTTTGTACAGTGCCTATGTGTATGATTCCACAGTCATGCAGCTACATCCCATTGCCATGGGTGCAGTGAAGACATCAATCCCTGTTTTCATGGCTGCAAAGTCAGATTTGGAGAGTTTTTGCAGGTGGTTATCTTTGTGGGGGGTGTGGGTGTCATGTTGAGATCCATGTTGATTACAGCCTATGTGAATCTCACCATGCAGGGATTGACATCTGCGGATGAGCAATAGTCCCATATTTAAGTGGTCAGCACAGGTCAAGGTTGTTGTATCCCCTACCAGGGGTCAGTATGAGCTTGTCTAGGGAAATGGAAATTATGAATCCCAGAAGTATTGGGCTACTGTACTAGCAATTGGCTACATTCCTCAGGTGATGGAAGGGTAGTTGAAGACTTGTACTATGTCAGTGTTGCATTGGACCATTGGAGATGGCAGGGTGTTGAGGAATGTGCATTGATAGTCTAGGGACATAGATGTGGACCCATAGAAGGCTATGGTCTGGATTGCAATATTACCCCAAGGCAGTTGTACCAGAAGTATCTCCAATGCATTATGATGGGATACTAGTCTGGAGGTGTTCCTATCATAATGAATATAGAGACAACACCATATGTGGAGGTGTGGTGTGGTCCCTGTTTGGGGTCTGACAGCTGTGGAATGTGTCATAGCCTGATACTGGAGGTCTGCTGTCTGCTGCTGTGAACCACCTCTCCATTACAGCAGACATGTGTCTTCCACTCCAGCTGCTATGAGTGACTGCATCCTTACAGTTAGATGTCCACTGTTGAGCAGCATGACCCTCAGATTGCATACATGTGCAGCTGTTATTGTGGTAATAACTTTAGGAACACTGCCTAATAAGGCACCATAGGGGTGAGAAGACACGTAGCCAGTACCTGGCAACCTAGTGGTGACAGATGTATGACATCCATGGCAAGTCATTGGGTTCTTTCAATCATGTCATATCAAGCAGAGAGGTCCTTGATCCCCTGAGAATGACACATAACACGTAAGCCAATGTTGCACTCAACCATCTGTTGATAGTACCGCAGCATCATTTTGGGTGACAGTGGTACACTGCCCAGGGCTACTGTCACACTTGCCTGGATTGCATAATCAGAGAGTTCAACCTGTCATGTAGTCCAGGGAGGTGTGTCAAAAGTCAATGACATCCACATGGATACATTCTGATACTCGTAGTTGTTCTGGAGTGACATGACTGGTTGTGTCATGTGTTAGATTCTGGGATGTGATTGATATTTGGCCATCTGCTCCATATTCAACCTAGTGAGTGGGATGTGTGTGCCTTAGTGTTGAGTTACCCATGATCACTGTATTGTGCAAGGTCGTTAGCCTTAGGGGCTTATGTTGGGGGCACACTGTCTAGGTTAAATATGTGTCCTTTGGCATGTGCCATGTTGCGGTGTCTGAGTGGGTGCCTGCCTTGCTGCTCTGTGCTGTTTGGGTAGCTGCCCATTGACTACCTCTGGGAAGGTGGGTGTGTGGCTTTTCACTATATGTCACAGCTGTCAAAGTGGGTGTCATGGTGAGCTACGTGTTCCACATGGTGTGGTGCAGGTGTTGATCCTGTCCTCCTGACCTGCTCGTCCAGTCTTTGCTGGAGAGTGCATATGTCCACATTGAGTGATATATGGGTAACCCTCACAGGTCTGAGTGTTTGGAGTTTAGAGGGGAGGGTTGTCTGTGTACATGCGCCAATTGCAACAGTGCCCCAGAATGGACATGTGCACCAGGTTAATGAGTGAAAGCACAGATAACCGCCCTTCAAACATGCCAGGAGGGGTGGACATAACTAGTAAGTACTGGGGTGACATCTGTAATGAACGGGAACTGCTGATGGCTCACAGGTGTGCCACACTTCATGATACAATAACCTGGTGAAGTGCCAACCCATAATGCTAGTTGAAGTGCAAGACAGAAAGAGTTAGCATGATGTACGGGTGGAATAGAAGGCAGACTGTCTGCCACCTGTAATACTTTACCACAACTGTGCAGTTATCAGCATCTTTGACCAGGTGAAAGTTCAGTAAGCTCTGTAGTGTGTGTTGTAACTGTGTAACACTATAGTAGACATACCTAGATAGGCAGGAGTTCTAATCCCAATACTGTCAGGTGTGTGTGTGAATCATATACTATCTGGCTCATACTATTTTTGATCTGTGTACTACCCTTTACATTTGCCTTCACTCCAATTTAGTAGACCTGTTGATGTCATCCACCTCAGATGTACCTTTGGCAGAACTGGATGCATGTAAGCTCAGTAGTGTGTCTCATAACTGTGTAGTACTATTGTAAAAGTACCTAGGTAGGCAGAAGTTCTTATCCCAATACTGGCAGGTGTGCATATGTGTGTGTGTGTATATGAGTTGTACTATCTTGCTCATACCATTTTTGACTTGTGTACTACCCTTTACCCTTCCCTTTACTCCAGTTTAATTGACCTGTTGACGTCATCCACCTCAGAAGTACCTTTGGTAGAGTTGGCTATGTTGAAGCTCTTTTGCGCATTTCATAACTGTGTAGCACTATAGTAGGAATACCTAGATAGGCAGGAGTTCTAATCCCAATACTGGCAGGTGTGTGTATGCATGTGTTTATGAATCATGTATTATCTGACTCATACCATTTTTGACCTGTGTTACTAACTTTTACACTTCCCTTCACTTCAGTTTAGTAGACCTGTTGATGTCATCTACCTCAGAAGTACCTTTGGTAGAATTGGATATGTATAAACTCTGTGGCGCATCTCATAACTGCATATCACTTTAATAGGAGTACCAAGGTAGGCAGGACTTCTCACCCCAATACTAGCAGGTGTGTGTGTGAATCATGTACTGTCTGGCTACTACCATTTTTGACCTGTGTACTACCCTTTTCACTTCCCTTCGATCCAATTTAGTAGACCTGTTGATGTCATCCACCTTAGAAGTACCTTTGGAAGAAGTGGAAATGTATAAGGTCATTGGCAGGTCTGGTAACTGCATAGTACTGTAGTTGGAATGCCTAGATAGGCAGGAGTTCTAATCCTAATGCTGGCAACTTTTTGTGTGTTTGTGAGGATCATATCATATGTGGCCTATACCATTTTGATGTGTATACCATGCGCGACTGGTGACCACCTCCAACTGCCATTACTTTATATAGTGTGGTGACACCATCTGTCTCACATGCAGCAGGTACAGTCCTCTGTACAGGTGTGTCTGGAATATCCATATGTTTGAAACCTATACGTGGTCGGACATGGTCTGTGTGCCTTAACAATGCCCATGTATGTGATATTATAGCCAAATAGGCAACAGTGGGTGTACTGACACATATGGCAGCATGAGGTATCATACCTGACTAAAACATCATGCTGCTAGGATGTCTGCTGCCCTCACAGGTGGCCTACCTTGTAGGTGCAATACATAAGTACAGATACTTGGTTTTACAAGTGAACTGTACCTGCTATGGGTCACATTAAAGCCTGGAAGAGGTGTGGACTGTCATATTGTGGTCCTAATTAGTATGTAGCAGGAACACCTTGCATTTTAAGAGGGGTGTGTACACAATTTGTATCCACTGTATACCAGTAATGTGTCACGCATGATGTTACCTTAGGACATTTGTCCAGCACAATTTGCTGGCCTCTATCCAGACTTCTTGGCACTGACAACTTGTGAGGTATGCTACAGGAATATTGAATTCACATCAGATAGTCCCCAGTAGTGACCACTGTGATGCAATACAGTTAACCCCAGCACAAGTGAACATGCACAACTAGCAATATAGATATTGCAGAAAGCAATATAGCTATTACTGATGGTTGTGTGCATGGTAAATTGCATGCGCTTCACATGCCTGGGGTATTGCCAAACACAACAGAACAATGTAATACTCACCAGCTTCAGGTTGCTGCCCCATATGCAGACCAGAGGGTACTAAGTAGTTGTGATAGGAAGTTATTGTCAGCAGATGCACATGTGGCCTTGGTATAGGATGGATGCAGCATGTCTGCACATCTACAGTACTAACTGCAATAATGCACAATGTCCTGTCTTCAACATAGATGTGCAACTCTGTATATTAGAAACCCCATCCACAACTGCTATCAGACCTGACACATGCTTGTAGATACAGATACATGTATGTCTGATACATTAGTGTACTAATCCCCACTGGGCCCTTACCTGCATGCTCCCCATCCAGTGTGTGTGTGCAACCCACCTCCACAATGCTTCCCTCAATGTCATGGTTTGTGCATTCGGCGTGTGGCCCAAGTGTGGTGAGGAGCTCCTTGATGGGCGTCTGTGGGGGCTGGATGGCTAGCTGGTTCTTCACTACAGCAGCAGCCCATTGATGGGCATGGCATTTGAGGTAAGTGGACCGATGCTGCACATGCACATAAGTTCTGCTGTGCAGGCTGGCATCATTTACCCTGTGGACCACATTGTTCCATAGGGCAGTCCTCACCCGCACATCATCTTCTCTCCATCCACATGACAGGGAATAATGCCCAATCACATATTGGGTGATGATGTCTGTTTCCCCAACAGAGAATGCTGGTAGACGAGCACTCTGCATGTTACGTGGAAGACATAAACAGGAAAAGGTCACAGAACCTCATACAGTTGCCAAAATGCACATCAACAGTGGATATTACTTGCAAATAATCCAGACCACACCGGAACCCTCTCAGCTATCATGGCTATAGCAGCTTGCATTACATGCCTGTCCCTGAGCTATCTTATTCCTCACAATGTTGGACACTTGATTGCATAATCCTCTATCCTGCATTCATTTCTGTGCAGAGGGTTGACAGTGGTCATCTTCCATGTGGATGGTGTGTGTATGGTGGCAGATCTATTTTTGACTGTGGTGTCTGATGGAGCTCTGAGCACATGCCTATGTTCATGTAGAAGGCAGACACTGATGTTATTACGCCCAATGGAGATATGCTGTTGTTGCCATCAGTAGGCAATATGTGCATGCTCACCATTGCGGAGGGGAGGAGTGTGGTTGATATGCATATCTCCATATACGACTTTAGTGGACAAGGTGGCGATGTTCCCACCTAATCTGTGTTATGCAGGTTGCCTATATCCACAGGATGTGTGCATGAGGTGTTCTTTACCCCCATTACAGGGTGAACTGTGTTGTTTCATCTGAGACTTACAACATATGTGGACACACGGTTGCAATTGTCCTTGATGGTGTGGATATGTCCGATTCATAGTCATAGTCAGCCTTAAAGGACATCACCTATGAACTTACCTGCTTGCTCAGATATAGGTGGAATTGCTTCAAAGTTGTTGCCTGCACCTGTGTGTCCTTGTACAGCCAGTGTAGCAACCTATTATGTGGTTTGTGTATTGCTCCTGTGCACCAAAGGGGATTACTCTACCTTGGTGGAGGCTTGATATACAGCTACAGTTGATATACAGGGTACACACCCCTGATACACTGCCTGGTATTTTAGCAATTGGAATATGACACTACAATAACTCATTTCATAACAATTCCCACCTGTAGTGTGTTCTATAGCCTGTACAATCCAATTGAAAACATAACAATCTGGTCTATGAAAACATATGGATATAATACTGAGTGCAATAAGCCAATTGAATGAGTGTGCACACCCTTAAACTTGTGTATGGACCTCTTGAGATGGTTACAGCATTCATCCGTCTTGGTCTGGACTCTAATATCATGGCACATCTTTACTTGGCAATAGTTGCTCACCTTTCTAGAAACACCTTTGGTTGTATTTCAATGGAATTGTACAGGTTAGGGGTCACATTCAAGATGTGAAACATTATGAAATGATCTTCTGTGGTCTGATTGTCATACAGCACACACACCTGGCATTCCAACAGTGGTGTGTACACTTGTGATATCCACTGTATATAGGTGTTGATATAGCTGGTAGTGGTAGGCATGGACAAAGGGTCATAACACAGATGGACACTTCTCTGATCAATGCCTGATTATCATGCCAACTCCAGTACCCACATCAGTATCAGGACAATACACCCACCAGTAGCTGTACGCATATATGTCTGTTGTATGCACTAACACAGATATTACACACATGTGCAACATGCACAACCTATTTACCTGACTGCTTGAAACCCATGTGATTAGTTTTATGCCTTCCAACTAAACATATGCATACATACATGTGCTCAGTGGATACCTGGTATACATTTCTGTTGAATGTAAGTATGGCACACTATATTTACAGTCTTGCTGCTCAATCATATGTCTCAACATGTTACAGCAGTATGTCTGGACAATGGCACACATAAATGGGTGTCAAAACAGACATCAGTATTGATAGTGTTTTAATATAGCTGCACCATACATTAGTACATTGATTGCACAGTAGCGTTTGACATCACTGTGATAACATGGAAGATGTCCAACAGTCACACGTAGGCTATTATGTTACAATGCCATTGCTCATAGACATGCCAATGGTTTGGTTGACATAACACAGGTATATGTGTATGTGACTACAGATAGTCACAAATGTGCTTATCGTCAAGCAGAACACTGTACAGTTGAATGTTATTAATTCAATATATCACATACAGTTCAAGACACATGTCTGCAACAGTACTCTACTATGCACACTCCCTCTATAGGTGTCTTAGCTTTATAAGGCAAATGTGTCATACTCATAATCACAGGTAACATGGATATGGAAAACATCCCATTAACTGGCCTAGCAGTGGCACAGTCACAACTGTTTGACAGACACCCCTGCAGTTGTCATATATGAGCTGTCCTTTCCCAGGTGAGTCAGGCTCCTGAGCTGTGATCTCACCTCACAACCTCTCAGAGCATCACATCTGGGCAATGCCTAAAATGATGGGGGAATAAATAGGGACAGACTTTAAATATACCTGTTACAAACATAAGAAGTTCATAGAATGATAAATTTAACATTACATTTAATTTTCTTAAGGCTGTGTTCTACATGAACTACAGAATGAACTGGCACCCCACCTAAGTACCATGTTCAATCATAGCCTCACCTCTGGCTTTGTGCCCACTGAATGGCACACAGCAATGGTTATTCCACTCCATAAAGGGGGAGCCACCACAGACCCTGGGAACTACCGCCCCATCAGCCTGACAAGCCTTGTCTGCAAGGCTATGGAGTGTATCATCATGGAACTTATAAACAATGACATTGGTAATCTCCAAACTCTGGACTCTACCCAGTTCGGGTTTGTAAAAGGCAGATCATGTTTCCTAAATCTGATAGACTTCTTTGAAGCGGTCACCAAAGCCGTAGATGAGGGTAAGGTGGTACACATAGCCTATCTAGATCTCGCCAAGGCTTTCAACACCGTCCCCCACTCTGGAATTATAGACAAACTCGCTAAATTAGGTATAAATCCCTATGTCACAAGATGGGTTGCCAACTGGCTCACTGACATGACCCACACTGTGAAAGTACCACAGGGTTCAGTCCTACATCCTCTCCTGTTTGGTATCTACTTCTCTGAAGTACAGGCTAACATAGAAAGTCTTTGGCTAACAAAGTTCGCAGATGACTTCAAACTAGGAGCCATAATCAAAACTCCTAACGATGTGGACATCCTACAAAAGGGCCTGACTGAGACAGATGCCTGGTGTCAAAGCCATGGCCTCAAGCTCAATGCCAAAAAGTGCATTGTCATCCCTTTTGGTAAAATCTCTGTACCCATGATACCACATAGGCAGTAGTCTACTTAACACTGAAAGTGTGATGAGACCTTGGGACACAGGTGGACAGTAGTCTCTCCTTTGATAATCACATCGCCACAGTAGTTAGGAAATCCTTCTACATGGCACACTTCATCACAAAAGGTTTCTCATCCAGGAAAAAAGAGGTCATTGTTCCCCTCTACTCATCACTCATTAGACCCATTATAGAGTACAACGCCCCTTTTGGTATGTACCTCACAAGAAATCTACAACAACTGGAAAGGCCACAGAAATACCTCACAAAGAGGATTACCAGCCTCAAACAGATGCCTTACACAGACCACTTTATTCTGTCACATATTGCCTACTCCAAGGCGATCTCTGCCTAACATACAAAGCTATGTCAAACCCAGAGCTGTTGGACATGCTCCACATAAAGAAATCCCAATCTCTCCAAGCTACACGCTTAGGTGACCTAAACCTTGTCACCACAATAAATAGAACATGCTGGGGGGATAGATTCCTGTCCCAGAGACTTCACATACTCTGGAACAAACTACCTTTCTATATCAAACAAAGCTCCTCATTAGCACTCTTCAAGAAAAATCTTGATGATTGGATGGGAGATAGGAAATTCACCCCAGGGATCACTTCTGTGGCTCTGATTTACAGGGGCACAGGAAAATAATTTTCTTGGGTGGCAAAAGCCAGGGTACTATTTGGCTAGGCTTATATAGGCCCTAGGGCCAGTAGCCTAGTACCTACCTATGAACCTATGAACCTATGTGGAGTCATAAACTCAAGTGTTTGTCATTAACTGATGACTTCAATCCTCAGCTATTTGCCAGAAAAGAACAGATCTCAGATGGAACAGACAAAAATACATGATGGTAAAAAGTTGACATTCTGTGAGGATCTGTACTGTCGAGAGGTATGCCTGTGATATCTCCCACTGCAGAGAGGGCTAGATGCTATGACCATAGCAGTTGTTTAGCAGGACATTAGTACAGCATGTCTTGTTGGGACATATATTCCTCCAAATCATATTTCCCATTATTACAGACCAAGTACTACATTTAATTCCTTGCTTACATGTTCCACTTACCTTTTTTTCTTTCTTCTTTTTTCCATTTTATGTTTCATTTGTTATTTCTCTCTCTGTGCACTACTGGGATAGAGCTGGTTTGAATAGGTAGCGGCATGACATTTGTAGGTGATGCTCATGACCAGGTGATGGCCTGTGCACCTATTGGGGTTCCCCACTTGCTAATTGCATGCAGAGCATCTGTGTAGTTCTTCCAATAGCCAATGTCATTGCAACACACTCATATAAATGAGTACTCCATGTGGGGTTGGCCCTTTCCCTTTCTTGTAAGGAAGACATCCTGGAGTTGTGTGAGCTACTACCTCTTACAACAAGACTTGTGGAGACAAGCCAACTAAATGGTGGGAAAGGTTCAAGACTTAGGAGCAGAATGTGAGTATTGCTGTTATATGTTTGGAATACTGCTAGTTTAACAGTTTGTCCGCACATGCTACTTCTGCATGCGTTTCAATCTGATAAAGTTCTGTCTCTGCATAGCTCTCAACTGTAGGGCCATCCACATAATGGCCACAGGTTAGCCTGTTATGTATGGTCTGTTCCCCAGACAGGTGTTGTACTTAGCAAATCAGTAGCATACTCTGGGGATTCCATTATGTAGATGTTAACATCCATTTGTTTTTCTGACTTTATATCCCTCAGAAAAGATATGTTACAATAAATTCTGTAACACCAGCAACTTTCTCAGTGTATAACAGCAATATTCCATGTATGCCCATGTATTTGGGCTTCTGTCTACCAATTATGTCAGGCTTTGACCAGATGTCATACAGTAGTAGGTGGATAGGTATACTGGTCTATCATTATTTAGTGCTGTAATTCCTGCTGAGGGTAATGGCTGGGAAACATGTTGAAGTCTGTACATTCAAGAGGTAGGTCTATAGAGAATGCTCTTAGATGGCCTTGTAACATATTTTATTTGGGGGACAGTAACACGTTTTAAAACTAGGCTGGTAGAACATGTCAGACATATTACTGTTAAGAAATATGTCACTTCTATAGCTGTACATTTGAATAAATCACACCATGGGGACAGTAGTGGGTCTCAAGGTACTGTTTCTGAAAACATCTGTTCCTCAGTGTGATGAAACATTCATAAAAGGACAATTGTTATGTGCAGACTTCAATGTATTAATATTAACTGTGATACTTTATTCTGTAGGGGTTAAATGATGAGTGTAATTGCAGCCTGTGAATTCAGTTATGTAATTAGGTGTTAGTTGGTTCTTGAGATTAAGGCATGTATTTCTAGTGATGTTTACTTCTTGAAGGCTTTGGTCAAGACATCAGAGTATAATAAACGTGTGAATTACTGGCTGGTTGTATTTTTCTTTGCTATGTTCAGACATTTTACTTGTTTTGATAAGGGATTGTTGTACGTCTAGCCATTGTGTATGGCCTATCATGATTTTGTAGCAGTTTACTGTTCACTCATTTATTTGGATTGTGGGGATTCATAGCTTCATAGGTTGGTACTAGGCTATCAACCCTAGGGCCTATACAAGCCTAGCCATAACAATTCCCTGGCTATTTCTTCCCACAGTATTTACTTCCCTGGACCCCTGTCTAGCAGGGCGACTGATGTGATCCCCGGGGTGAACTTCCTATTTCCCATCCAATCATCAAGGATCCTTTTGAAGAGGGCCAAAGAGGTGCTGTGCTTGACATGTATGGGCAGTCTATTCCAGAGTCTGGGGAGTCTGTGGGTCAAGAACCTATCCCTCCAGCAGGTTTTGTTCATTAATAAACCAAAGAAGAACACAAACTAATAAAAAACAAAAAATGCATTTCTATTTTTTGTCATTGATCAAGTGTTGGATAAGTATAATAAAGGTGGTCCTATAACCCTGAAATTAGATGAAAGGGAACTGATTTGGCAATTGAAGTTTAATGCGCATTCCCTTCCTAGGCTGAATGATAATTTGTCTATAAAATGTATGTTAAAATTGAAATCCTGTTTTAGATGATTATTAATTCAATTTATGGATGTATTTTAGCTTGCTGTATACACTTTGATGTTTATGTACTGATTTTTATATAGCATGAACAATTTTGTGTGTATGTTCCTTTAAGGACAATTTGGGTATGTAATTAATTGTTTAATTGGTCTTTTTGGAGGGATATTTAAATGACTTGTGGTTTTTAACTGTTGTCTGATGAAGTTTGCTTATGAAGTAAACGAAAGCGCTAACTATAATTCCTGCTGGCTTGGTGTGTTTCTTTGGTTTTATGTTTTTTATATGTTTTGTTCATTGTGATGACAAGGTTTAGATCCCTGGAGTGTGTGTCTCTGAGGGATTTGGATTCTTTAAGTGCAGCATGTCCAACAGCTCTGGGTTTGACTTGGCCTTGTATGTTAAGCAGAGATCGCCTCTGAGTAAATGATATGTGACAGAGTATAGGTGGAGTTTTTTTAGACAGTCAGCATAGGGCATCTGCTTTAGGCCTGTGATTCTTTTAGCAAGGTATTTCTGTGGCCTTTCCAGTCATTGCAGATGTCTTCAGAGGTACATACGAAATGGGGCATTGTATTCTATAATGGATCTATTCAGAGATGAGTACAGCGGGACAATGACTTCCTTTTTTCTGTATGAAAAGTCCTTAGTGATGAGGTGTCGCACATAGAAGGATTTCCTGATTGTTGTGGTGATGTGGTTATCGAAGGTGAGACCACTGTCCACCTGTGTCCCTAAGTCTTTTATCACACTTTCGGTGTTTAGTGTACTGCCACCTATGTGGTAATTCACGGGTACATATTTTTTCTCAAAGGGGATAGCTATACATTTATTGGCATTGAGCTTGAGCCCATGGCTCTGGCATCAAGCATCTGTTTCTGTAAGGCCCTTTTGTAGAATATCCACATAATTTGGGGATTCAATAATGGCTCCCAGTTTGCAGTCATCTGTGAACTTTGTTAGTCAGAGTCCCTTAGTGTTGGCCTGTACTTCAGAGAAGTAGATGCCAAACAAGAGCTGTCCCAGGACTGAACCCTGAGGTACTCCACTTGTCTCTTGTCTGAAGCTGGATTTTGGAGTCAGCTACTTTTACAGTGTGGGTTCTGTCATTAAGCCAGTTGGCAACCCATTGGGTGACATAGGGATTTATGCCCAGGTTAGTAAGTTTATCTATGATTCCAGAGTGGGGATGGTGTCAGAGGCCTTGGCAAAATCCAGATAGGTTATGTGGACCACCTTACCTTTGTGCACTTCTTTGGAGACTGATTGGAAGAAGTCAGTCAGGTTCAGGAGACAAGATCAGCCCTTCATGAACCCAAACTGTGTGGGGTCCAGTGTTTGAAGGTTGCCAATGGATTTGTTTACAAGTTCCATGATAATACGTTTCATGGCCTTGCAGATCAGGCTTGTCAGACTGATGCGGCGGTAGTTCCCGGGATCCAAGGTGGATCCCCCTTTGTGGAGTGGGATAACTGTGGCTGTGCGCCACTCAGTGGGCACGAAGCCTGAGGTGAGGCTATGATTAAACATGACACTTAGGTGAAGTGCCAGTTCATTTTGTACTTCATGTAGTACACAGCCTGGGATGACGTCTGGTCCCATGGATGCTGTATTCTTAGCTTTGGAGAGTGCGTGTTTTACCTGTGTGGCTGTTATTATCAGCTGGGGCAGTCATGAGTGTCAGGGCTGCTTTTGTATCCAACTGTGCATGCTGCCCCAGTTGTTTGTGGTCTATCAGCAGCATATGCTTGTATGGGCATTTTGGGACATGTATGCATATATATATATATATATATATATATATATATGTACACCTCAATATTTATTGGTAAGATATCCATATATTGTTGTACACATATATGGATCTCCCTGCATATCTCACTCTCTTTTTATGTCTGTTTCTATTCATATATATATATATATATATATATATATATATATATATATATATATATATATTTATAGATACCAATCCTTCCTAATTGCACACCTGCCTCTTCCCTATTGTAAACTGACTGTAAAGAAGGGTATGTTTGAGAAAACTTCCTCAAACAATACAGCTGAGGTGGCTTACTGGTAAATTGCATAGGCTATGATGTGCAGGGTCCTGGGTTCAAGACCTGCAAGGGCTGTTTATTTTTTTTGCTAGGCAGAACAAGGACTGTTAGATACAGAGTATTTAAGGCAGTTTTGAGCAGCTTTGAGCATGTTTGCGCAGGTTTGCGTGATGGTAAGTGCTGCTAACATGCAGTTAAACAAAAAGGCGCTTACACCCTGTAGGGTTTGCTTACCAATGCACAAATCTGCTTAGCATTTACATTTAAGTAATGCTTAAACCTGCTAAGCAGAGCTTAGCCCTGATAACCAGTGATCACATTCCAGTCTGATAAAATAGCAGGGTAATGACATATTTAATAAGTGTATTTAATTTCCTGTACGTAACATGCTTCTATGTGCTGTGAGTCTACTGTATGGGACACCTGGGTAAACATGGGTAGTACTACAATATTTTCTCTTTGTATTTGTTTCATACATGGGTAGTATCCCAGGTTATATGCAGTCACACTTGCATGTTACACCAGCTACAGTGCACTGGTTGACAGAAATAGTTTAACACATATGGTATCATTACGTTAGTACTTTTAACAGTGCTTATTCAAGTAAGAGTAGATTGCAGATTGTAGTACTGAAACCATACACCCCTGCATGCAAAGCTGGACTCTGAGCACTGAATATCTTGTTCTAGGTGTTTGAGCTCTATGTTTATATGTATCTCCTATTTGATATTGATCTGATATGCTGATATTAACTGTAGACTACTATGTTTTTTGGACATATCATTGAATACTGCTGTCGTGTAGTAATGGCATACTTTTCAGTTTCAGACATGTATCTTTCACAACATTCATCCTAATGCATAACCTGTTGGGTATCTACTTTCTGTCTGTCCTCTGTACAGATGTGCAGATGTCAGGTATTGCTGTGGCCATACCACTATGTAGGTGCCCACATTGTATTGTGCTGTGCGCCTGTACACTGCTGCTGGTTCCGACATATGGGACATTCCTTAATGCAGGCCTTGCCCCATTTCCATGGCTGTGTGAGGGACATTACAGAGGTGGTGGCCTACAGATTCACATACAGTGGGTGGCAGCACATCACAGAACAGGACACGTGGCAACAGACAACCAACATGGGGACATATCCCCAGAGTTGTGAACATATTCTATGTCATTAGTGCTGTTATACACATGGTGGATTGATAGATTGACAGGGTTTGTGTGGAGATGCATTTAGTGTGTGACGTTATGACTCACGGTGATATGTCTCTGACATACCTCTCCACTGACACACTGTCCACAGACTGGCCACATGTCTGCCTGTCATGTTTTGTGTGTTCACCAGACAGTTGTTGTCATTGGTAAGTCAGTTGTGGACTCTGGGGAATGCAGTCAGTAAATACATCTATTGGTATTACCTATGTCATATTCCTCATAAAGGATGTTACAACAAACCCAGTGACATCTGCAACTGTCTCAATTTCTGACAGCAGTATATCTAATCTACCCCTGTGTTTGTGCCTCTGTTCCAACCCAGTGATATAGGGGTTGATGCCGAGCTTAGTGAGTGGGGAATGTTATCAAAGGCTTTGGCCAGATCAATGTAGGCTATATGTGTCACATTACCTTCATCCACAGCTCAGGTGACTGACAGCAACAGGTTGACCAGGTTTAATGAGCAGGTATGGCCTACCCTTCACAAAGGTAGACTGTGTGGGATCCTGAGTCTGCAGATTCCCATATCCCTGTTTATTAGGTGCCTGATGTTGCATTCCATAGGTTCACATAACAGACTTGTCAGGCAGTTGGGGTGGTATTTCCCAGGGTCTGTAGTTATACCTCATTTGTGGAGAGGGGTAACTGTAGCAGTGCACAATTCAGTAGGGACAAAGCTTGAGGTGAGGCTGTGCTTGAACAGGGCACACAGGTAATGTGCCGGGTCACTCTGTAGTTCATGTAGAACACAGCCAGAGATATTCTCAGGTCCCATAGAAGCTGTAATCTTGGCCTTGGACTGTGGTGTTTTAACCTGTGCTGCAGTAATACTGGGTGCCTGGTAATGTACTGGTATTGTGATTGGTCCTTTGGGGGGGAGTGAGGGGTAATGTTTGCACTCAAGATGCCAGCCAGTACATTGGCATTATTTGTTGGCTCATTCTGGGAGGTAACATTGTCTACTAGATCAGAACAAGTCTTGGTATTGCCATGGAGATTCTTTACATAACTGTATGTGGGCTAGTGATTGTCTTTACTATGTGCTCCAAGTCTGTTCTCACAGCTAACTTTTGTAGTATTTGATGAGGGATCTCAACTATTCCTTGAGGCTGATAAGGGTTTATTTCCTGTTTTGGGACATCACCTTATTCCATATCAGTTCCCTCCTTCTGTTGTACAGTTTCTTTATGGCAGGGGACCACCAGATCAGCTTCCTGTTTTGGAGTTGAGGATCCTGGTTGTATTGGGTAAGGCAGTATCCATGCATTTGTATATATGTTCATAGTGCATTGTTGTTTGATTCAGCTGTCATGCAACTAGTCTCCATTTGCATGGCTGCCGTGAGGTTAGCCACCTGTGATCTTATGAGGCCATAGTTAGCTTTGGAAAGGCTTTTCATGGTGGCTACCCATGCATTGGTGGTAGGACAGCTGTGGATTTCCAAAGGTGATTACTTTGTGTTCAGATATAACAAGTGAGGTGTTGACTATTAGTGTAGGACTGGTGTAGCTTTTTAGCTGTCATATATTTCTGTATGTATTTGTAGATATATATATATATATATATATATATATATATGCATTTACTTTTCTGTATATATATATATATATATATATATATATATATATATATATATATATATGCATATACGTGGATATGAATGTGGATGTATCTCTCTCTCTCTGTATATATATATATATATATATATATATATCATATATATATTTGTCCACATATATGCATCTCCAGACATATATACATGTATATATAGACTACCTGACTGATTTTGCAGATTACTTTACGTGCTGTTGGATGACTGTACTAACTGATATGTTTTGGATGTGATCACTATTTTGTAGGGCTCAGATGGTGTAATAGCACATTACTTTGATCATAGTTTATAAGGCCCTGGGTCCAGGACTTGGCAAGCCATATTATTTTGTTGCAAGGCAGAACAGTTCTGCTGTGGAGGAAGGGATAAGGGCAATAATTACAAGAGGTCATTAGTTTGGACCCCTTCACCCCCATTTATACAGCTTTTGGTCAGATTTGTTGTAGTAAGAGGTTCGGAGTGTGGATCCGATGTCCGAATGCACTACATATATATACATATACATATACACACACACACACACACACACATATATATATATAGATATATATATAGATATATTTCTACATATATATATATATATGTGTGTGTGTGTGTGTGTATATATCTATATATAGCACAGCAATAGTCCAATAAGTGCCTCCACGGGGCAAATGCCTTTCTGTTAAACGCCCAAAAAGTTAATAACAGAAATGAAAACAGAGTAGGCAAACCAAGTACTGACGCTGAATATAACAGACAGTCCAGCATATAACCAGTCTAATGCAAACACCAAGACAGGCTCCAATAATCCACCAAGTAAAACGTTTATTCACCACAAATGAATAAAAACAGGTTAGCGCTTTCACCAATATGGCTTCTTCAGACCTATTGCTTAAATTACTTTACAAGCAGTTTAAATACACCATTTAAGCGGGAAAAACATTTAATTACTTAATATTTAAAGATATATAATGCATTATAGCAATTTAATAGAATCATGTTCAAGCAAACATCTAAAAACATTACAATACCTGTTAAAACTACTAAGTATATTATAAATATATTGTAAATGAACCAAATTATCTAGGCAATTTCTTTGTTCTTAAAAATGGTTTAACTGATACCACAGCATTCAGACCTGGTGGGATGTCAGACCTTAATCTAATAATCCAGTTAGCTTCCCTTGTTTCAGTATAGGTCCTGATATCACCCCCTTTTGGTCCTGGTATAATTTCCTCAATTATTAAAAATTTAAAAATATGTTTATGCCCTCTCTCCATAACATGTCTCGCCAAAGCATTAGTTTTCATACCAACCCTAATATTATAAACATGTTCACGTATTCTATCCCTCAACATCCTATTTGTTTTACCAACATAGAATGCATCGCATTCCATGCATGAAACTAAATAAACAACATTGGATGACAAACAAGTCCCTCTTACTTTAAATCCATATTCTCTTAGAGTTATTGGATGTATGAATGTATTATCTGTAACTATATAATTGCAGAAATTACATTTATTATACCTCATTGTACCATATCCGACTAAATTATCACTGTTCATTTTTTCCACTGGATAACATAGTAATCTTTTTAAATTCTTCTTATTCCTGTAAATGAACTTAGGTGCTTCACCAACAATGGCTTTGAGTGTATGATCTACAGTTAGAACATCCCAATATTCTCTAATGACGTCTTTGATGTTCCCTACATCACTGGTGAAAAATATAGAGCATGCCATCCCCCTGTCAACACCATTACCATTACTTACTATAGGTATCTCTTCAATCACATCTCTCTCATGTACATGTGTACTACCAAAATGGGGTGCAGCTCTATTCCCTCTAAGTGTATTCATGTCTAAAAATCCTTTAGAGATGTCATCAATAGAGTAACCCCTTGATAGAAACCTATCTCTTAGGTCACTCAGTTCTTGTTCATATCCAACTGTAGTAGGATTATATCTAGATATGCGCATTGCTTGTCCTTTTACTATATTATGATAGACATATCCTGGGTGCATACTTGTCCTGTGTAAAAGGGAATTCTTATGACATTTCTTCCTGTATACCCCCGTATTAACCATACCATCGGGTAATCTTTCGACATAAACATCTAAAAATGGTAATCTGGTTCTTGACCACTCATATGTAAACCTAAGATATTCACAACTAGAATTCATGTCATCAACCAAAGTGGACAATTCACTGGGGGTACCAGTCCAAATCAGGAACAAATCACCCACAAAACGTCTAAAGAACAGTGCATATTTCTTATACAATTCCATATTAAATAAATAGGTGTATTCCCACTCAGCCATAAAGAGGTTGGCGTAGCTATTGGCACAAGAAGTGCCCATATCTACGCCATCCTTCTGTATATAAAATTCACCTTCAAAATAGAAGACATTGGATTCCAGTATCATTTCCAAAAAGAACATTATTATCTCAATCTTACTATTAGTCATCTGTGAACTACGTTTCAAGTAGTCACTCACCATTATTATGCCCTCTATATTGGGAATGACGGTAAAGAGGGATTGCACATCCATAGTAACAAAAATGTATTCCTTTGCCAATGATACTTTGCTCAAAGACTCATTCAAGTCTATTAAGAATTGTTTAGTATCTCTTAGGATAAAAACATTACTTTCCACCAAGGGTCTAAGTTGGTTTTCTACATAAATAGACAGTGGTTCTGTCGACCACCCTCTGCCAGCCACTATAGGTCTATACGGGGGGTTTACCAAATTCTTATGTATTTTTGGAGTGGTCACCCCCTCATTGGTCAGATCTAACCATAAGCAAATCACTCTTGACATCCACATCCCACCCCCACCTCCTAGTATGGAAACCTCCATAAAAAACTTCTCCAAAGCCAGCTTCATGTACTCAAGTCAGAAGTGACAAACTTTATGACACCTATGCAGACGGGAGCTGAAGGTTTGACTGCTGAATCCTACACTAAGGCACTGTATGAGCAGATCCACTCATGCATGAATTGTGCCATCCCAAATAGAACCAAGATGCTCTCCTCCAAAAAAAAGGAAGTCAATCTGGTGATCCCTTACCATAAACAAACTATACAACAGAAGAATGAAACTGTTGAATGGTAATGTCCCGATAAAACCGTTTCTTAGAAAGAGGAGACTCAAAATATGAATGTTGGTAGCCCTGTCCATGTCCTTATAGTTTATATACATATGTTGATATATTTTTTTAAGTTATTTTCAAGTTATTATTTTTGTTTTATATTACATATTTTTACATTTTTATATTTTTACTTTTATATTTTTATATTTACAGTGGTTATGGTTATACTCTCTAAATTATCGAGTTGTATAGAATATGATGTTTGAATATATGTGCAATATGTAGATTCTGTGTTTATGTTCTTACTTCAAATTGATTTTTTAGATTGGATTATGTCAGTGAATAACATTGTTTTTTGGACCACTGTTTAGTTATAGGAAGCCAATAATATGTGAAGTTTTTTGATGTATTTTAGCTTGATAGTTGTTTTAAATGCACTTTGACATTTTATGATATGTGTGTTTGATGCATATGTCCATGTATGTAGTTTTTAGGAATGTCTCTTTAAGAGTCCTTGGCGGTTTCGCGCCAAAAACAGTATTTAAACTTAGTTGAAATGGTTATAGTTGGTCTGATGAAGCTATAAGCGAAAGCGCTAACCAACTGTTCTATGTGCACGTAATAAACAAAAATCTTTTATACCGTGGATTATCGTCTAAGAAGTTTTGTTCTACATGGTTGATTTCTGTTGAGTTTGGACAGAAGTGTTTTGATCGCCCTCTGCTTTGCTCCCAGCAACTACTGTTGTTTTTATTGTTACTTCTGCTGTTTACTGGGTGCATTTACTCCTAGTGGACCTATTTCTTCGTATTAGAAGAATGAAACTGTTGCAGCAAAGAGGAAAATCCCAGGATGCACAAAACTCCCTTACCAGCCTCAGTAAGAAATTGAGATCCCTCATAAAATCCTCCAAAGCTAGTTACAAAAATAAAATTGCTAAAGATTCCAAAGACAACCACAAGGCATTGTATAGTTATGTCAAGAATCTAAATGGCAATGCACAGATATGCTCTGAACTACAACAGAATGGCATTAAATATACTAATCCCAAGGATATTGCCAATATCCTGGTAGATCAATTTAGTGCTAACTTCACCCCCCTCACCCCCTAAAGGGCCCATCTGAATGCCAAAAGATTGCCAAATTCTGGTAATCATGGCCACACAGGTAGAAACTGCACTCTCTAAAGCTAAGAATACAGCATCCATGGGACCAGATGACATCCCGGGCTGTGTACTACATGAACTACAAAATGAACTGGCACCTCACCTAAGTGTTATGTTTAATCATAGCCGTACCTCAGGCTTCGTGCACACTGAGTGGCACACAGCTACAGTTATCCCACTCCACAAGGAGGGATCTACTTTGGATGTTGGGAACTACCGTCCCATCAGTCTGACAGGCCTGATCTGCAAGGGCATGGAACGCATTATCATGGAACTTATAAACAAAGACATTGGCAACCTTCAAACACTGGACCCCACCCAGTTTGGGTTTGTGAATGGCCGATCTTGTCTCCTGAACCTGATTGACTTCTTCAAATCAGTCTCCAGAGCTGTGGACAAGGGTAAGATGGTCCACATAGCCTATCTGGACCTCGCCAAGGCCTTTGACACCATCACCCACTCTGAAATCATAGATAAACTTACTGAGATGGGCATAAATCCCTACATCACGCAATGGGTTGCCAACTGGCTTACTGACAGAACCCAGACTGTAAAAGTAGCTGACTCCATATCCAGCTCCAGACAAGTGACAAGTGGAGTTCCTCAGGGTTCAGTCCTGGGATTGCTCGTGTTTGGCAACTTCTCTGAAGTACAGGCCACACTAAGGGACTCTGGCTAGCAAAGTTCGCAGATGACTGCAAACTGGGAGCCATTACTGAATCCCCATATGATGTAGATATTCTACAAAAGGGCCTTACAGAAACAGATGCTTGGTGCCAAAGCCATGGGTTCAAACTTAATGCCAAGAAATGTATAGTTATCCCCTTTGGGAAAAACCATGTAACCATGAATTACCACATAGGTAACAGTACACTGAACACCGAAAGTGTGATGAGAGACTTAGGGACACAGGTGGATAGTGGTCTCACCTTCGATAACCACATCACCACAACAGTGAAGAACTCCTCTCACCTCATCATTAAGGGCTTTTCATCCAGAAAAAAGGAGGTCATTGTCCCACTGTACTCGTCCCACATTAGACCCATTATAGAGTACAACGCCCCATTTGGTATGTACCTCACAAGACATCTGCAACAGCTGGAAATGCCGCAGAAATACCTCATTAAAGAATCACAGGCCTAAAGCAGATGCCCTATGCTGACCATCTAAAAAAACTCCAGCTATACTCTGTGACTATAGACTACTCAGAGGTTATCTCTGCTTAACATACAAGGCCATGTCAAACCCTGAGCTGTTGGACATGCTCCACTTAAAGAAATCCCAATCCCTCAGAACCACACACTCCAGGGATCTAAACCTTGTCATCACAATGAACAAAACATGCTGGAGGGATAGGTTCCTGACCCAGAGACTCCTCATACTCTGGATTAGACTGCCCATACATGTCAAGCAGAGCGCCTCCTTGGCCCTCTTCAAAAGAAACCTTGACGATTGGATGGGAGATAGGAAATTCACCCCAGGATCACGTCAGTCGCCCTGCTAGACAGGGGTCCAGGGAAGTAAATATTCTGGGAAGAAATATCCAGGGAATTGTTATGGCTAGGCTTGTAGAGGCCCTAGGGCCAATGGCCTAGTACTAACCTATAAACCTATGAACCTATAAATACATTTTCCCTACAGTTGAATGACTGTGCTGCATGATATACTTGAAAAAACATCAGACATATATACAGCTCAGATGGCTTAGTGGTAAATTGCTGTAGCTATGGTGTGTAGGGTTCTGGGTTCAGTGGCTGATTATTTTGTTGCTGGGCAGAACAAGGGCTGTTAGATATAGAGTGATTAAGGCACTTTTAAGCAGTTGTAAGTGGGTTTGCCTGTCGGTAAGAAATTCTAACCTCCAGTTAAATATGCTTACAGACAGCCTTAAAAGTGCTTAATCTGAGTAGGCATTGCTTAGCGCTGTGGAAACAGGCTTAATCCCACTTACTATTGCTTAAAAGAGCTTACTCCCACTTACCCTCATGCTAATTCTTTTAAAAGAAAAGAAAAAAGGGGTTATAGGAAAGTGGTGAAAAAGGGGGCATGCAGAGGGAAAGACAATAGGGAAAGTAGCTAGGGATGTGCAGGACGAGTGTATGAAAGGTCCATAGCTTTCCATTTCTTCTCCAGCAACAGCTGTCCATATATACTGAATTTGGAGGTATATTTTGACACTCAAACCCCTGAGAGAGGAGTGAGGACAACAATAATGTGTTGTGAAGCCAATTAGACCAGATTACATGTGTCCAGTGGACACATATGCAAAATGGACAGCTATGTATGGAGCAAAATTTTTTGGGGGGAACAGATTACCCTTTTTTTTAAAGTGAGAGCGGGATGTTGGGGAAAGATAGTAGGTATATTTGGGAAGGTATGTTGGGTAGGAAGACAGACAAGACAGCATACAGGGGCAATATCTGACACATGTGGTGGGTAAACATCTTGGACAAAGAGAGGTGTTTGGAAATCAGAAGCCCATGAGCTCTCAAATGGAAACAGTGAGACTGAGGTCCCCACTCATGGGCAGTCACCACTGCATATTCACGGCCCCGAAGGTGGCTGTGCTGGGGCTGAGCAGGAGGGGCAGGCTGACCCTCTATTTGTGCCAAGTGGCCCTCAGGCTGGTGAGGCAGATCTCCAAACTATTTTCGGAGCTCGCTACCCACCAATACCCAGACCTAGCTTTGGGTCATGGTATCCATGGGGGACGAGTCCCATTCCCTGAAGTGGTTCCACCCAAAGTTGGTGCAGGACCAGCAGACGAGGAGGTCCCAGGGCAGGTTCCAGATGTGTTGGGGCCCGGTGCCATGGCCAGATGAGATGGGAGAAATGGGTCCACTGGGACCAGCCTTCCCAAACATGCTATGCTGTTGCAGTTTTAGAACGTATGTCAGTTAGTAATAGTCAACACAATCCAGGATTAGTTATAACAGCATGCATAGATATTCCCATTAACCCAAAACAACAGATTTGGAACAGTTGCATAGCAAACAGAGAACATGCATATATGGAACCACAGTGGCCATTACAACAACATGCAGTCTGCATTGATAACAACAGGCCACCAACGATAGTATTTCAACATAGAACATTCATAGAAACACATTTCAATATTTGTTGAACAATAGGACATATGTCCGAACAGTAGGTTTGGTGTAAAACATACCCATTGATTTGTGTGTTTAGATTATTGTTGCAGATATGGTGGGGGGGGGAGATGTCAATTAACAACCTGTATATCCTTGCAGTACTCACAACTTTAGTTATCATTGCTCTACTCATTACTCTAAAGGTATTATTACAATACCCTATGGCCTTGGTTTGGCCAGTGGTATGTTTGTACACAGTGTATAATTCAACTATCTTATAGCTAATTTCTACTTCTCTTACCTGGAAGACCTGTGGGGGAATGTTTGTTAACACTACCTGACTGTTTCTACACATATTCACAAAATCCTAGTTGAAATTATGCATACAGCTTACTACCACTCCCAGGATTTAAACCATGGCTGTGTTTGCTAAAAATACAATTTGTATATCACCAGAGTGAGCTATTGAGAAACTGCTGTTACTTTCTTCAATGTTTTCTGTCTAAGTCTCTCTTGGTTATACAATCTGACCTTGTAATTACAACATTCTTATACAGACATTCTAGACATATTTTTATGTAGCACAGTGTGGAAAACAGCAGTTAACACATTACTGTTCAGATATCAGATCTTGGTGAATGTAACATTTCATGCCATACAGTACCAGAGTAAACACAACCAGTCCAGGATTTAGAAATTTATTGCCAGGCAGTTACACTTTTATTTAAATATGACCTGTATGGGACTATTACTGTCATATTGTCTGGCTTATTCTGTAGAAACCATGCACATTTTTATACTGCCAGGTGACATTGTACTCCTTTATATTTTATTTGGTATGACTACTACAAGCAGGAGTGTTACCAGCCTTGCAATGCAGCCTTTGCAGCCTACTGGCATGTGCTTCCTGATTCACAGTCCGCTCAGCTGGAGCTGTAATGAAAAGAGAGAAACATTTAGGCATACCTATCTGTCATATACACAGGCTGGACTTTGGTAAACAGTTTTTGCTATGAATATTTACACACTGCTGGGACATCTCCCCTCTCTCTTGCTTCTTGGACCCACTGTTTCAAGAGCTCCCTCTTCCTCCATTTCAAGTCGGCATAGTGGTGGTGGACCTGCTCACCAGTCTGAGGGATACCAGTGGCACTGATGAGATCATGGGCAAGACCTTCCTAGGCTTTTGCTTTGTATTGGGAACCCTGGTAGTGGTCCTGCATCAGTCTCACATCATGTTTTTTTACCAGGATTCCTACCATGACCTTGAACTCCTGTATGTCCCAGTGCTGCGCTCGAAAGTGCATTCCCTCTCCAACACCTGCCATACTGCCTACAGTGGTGAGCTGCAACCAGTTATGAGCTGTATTCCCACCTGCGGGGTTTAAATACAGCCAATTTCCCACCCTTTGCTGTGATTGGATGGTTTTGAATATGTTGAGCTATGAGCAAACCTGCTTAGCTAAGGTTGGCAGTGCTTAAAGGAGCAGGTTCAGCATTGCTTAACAATGGGCAAATCCACTTAGCTGGGCTAATCATTGCTTAGTATTCATATGTACACAATGATTACACCCAGTCAGCATAGCTGTGCAATGCTTAGCATTGCTTATGTTTTGTATTATTGGACTACCACCTACATGGGATTGATTCATCATTCATTACATAATATGGATGTATTTAACTTCCCTGACATCCCCCATTGTGCTGTAATTACATTTATTCTTGTGTGACTATACTGTATGGGGCACTTGTGTTTATATGGGGGTTTCACTACTATATTACACTGACACCTCACATCTGGGCCTAGTACACTACTCTGGTTGAGAAAAATAAGTTACTTCCTACATAAATATACAAATAAGTTAAAATTGCAATGTTTACACATACAAAATGGAAATGGCTTTGGTGAGGCTCAAACCATGAATGATTACATGCAAGGCACATGCTGTAACCACTACACTATTGTACTTATGCTTATGCTAGCTGTCTATTGCTTTTTAACTTATCCTGCTCTTTCAGCTGGGCTAAGCATAGCTAAGCAACGGGCACACCCGCGCAGCTACGCTTAAACTTTACTGCATATGTGAAAAAAAAAATATTTGTTGTGTTTTTTACTTCATACCCTTTAGAATATCCATGCTAATGCTGAACCTGTTATTCTGTCAACTTTCTGGCTTTGTAGGGACAATTTTCCCTTATGGCTTTATCCAGATTCCATACTGTGACGAGTTGGGAGGTGTGTGCTATGTGCTTCATACCCTGGTGAAAATTCATGCTTATGCTAAATCTGTTATTCATTCCATTTTCTGGCTTTGTAGGGATGATTGTCCCTTATGGCTTTGTCCAGATTTCTTACTGTGACTGGTTGGGGGTGTTACGAGCATTCTTGCTCATTTAAATTGCCGTACAGGCAATTCTAGTGTGCAGAGGGTGCATGTATTGTGAAAGCACTGCTCTCAGACACACCCCCTACACTCGTACACAGAACCTTGTCCATTTTACAGCATGGCAGCACGCCTTCATGAATATGCATGGCGTATTGCTGTGCTGCACAGGTATAGTCCCTTCTATGCAAGAATAAGCTATTCTTGCACAGAAGTTTGCTGAATCCCGGGGAAGATATTTTAAGAAGATTGTCTATACAAAAATTACCAGTAAAGACAAAGGTAACTCAGAGGTATATGTAAATGTATAGCAGCATTCCACATATCCATGTAGCCAAAAGGCTAAAGTTCCAGCTTTGTGTGCAATAGGTGCAGAGTTTGAATACCTGGAAGAGATATTAAGCATTTATTTTCCAAATACAAATTATGCTAATTATTTTTTAATCTTGATCTGCTGACTCAGCTAAGCTCTGCTAAGACGTGCTAAGCCTTGCTAAGCACTGCTTAAACAAGATATGTTTTAGCACTGCTCAGCTGTGCTTAGCTAGTTTGCACACTACTAAGCAACACTAAGCATTGCTAATTTAAATACTGCTCAGTTGAGCTGTGCTGGCTTGCGTGGTGCTAAGCGATGCATCACATTTTTAAATATTGCCCAATGGAGTGTAAGAGCTGGAAAACAGGCTATATTAAGCTCATTAGGTGGGAATACAGCATATTTTATTGGAGTTTGAACTGTGTAGTGACTATGGCTGGCATTGGATAGGATGTCCACTTCCAGGTGCAGTGGTGGGTCATTCAGGAGTCCAGGGTCATGGTAGGACTCCTGGTGAAAAAACATTATGACTGGCTGCTGCAGGGTGAGTTTTAGGGCTCAGAGTGCAAGGCAGAGGCCTGGGACTGGCTGGCACATCAGCTTACTAGTGAGACAGATATCCCCCGCACAGGTGAGCAGGTCCATCAGTACTACGATAACCTGAAGTATCGAAAGGGGATCTCTTGGACGTGTGGATCCAATATTCCTGGGCAGGGAATGCCCCACAAGTTTGTAAGTACTGTTACCGTTGTTTCACCAATACCTAATTTGAATGTCTGATAGACAGGTATGCATAGTGGTGTGCTACTCTCCCTACAGCTGCAGAGGAGAGAGCTCACAATGTTGCGGCACATGCTGGGTGCTTGGCCAAGTTGTGCCATGAGTGTGGTGAGTACAGATGTATTTTTCAATCTATAGTCATATAAGCAAGAAAGAGTAAAGCATTAACTGCCATTAGGTATATATACAGTAAAGATTGTATTGCAATGAATGTGGACATAGACCTGTACTGCAATAAGTGATGGGTCTATATTATATCATCAAACACTTAAAAAAGCAAATGATGAATAATTGACCCCATGTAAGCGAAAGCTTACAATCTTTAAATCTCAGAACAGCAATTTTTTTTCCAAGGGAAAAAAATCGCTGTTCCAACGGAAGCGACCAAGCGAATTCTTCCCTGGGAAAGAATTCGCTTAAAAGCCCCTTCGCTATTTTGCCTTTTCATTGATTTAAGTTCGACCAAGACGCATTCAATTAAATGCATCTTCGGTCATCTAATAGGAACCCTAAGTGACTACTGCCAACTGTAGTGCAATAAGCAAGGAAGAGTAAAGTATTAACCTTGATAAAGTAAATGAAATAAAGTTTCTGGTGCAATAACTGTGGAATTACAGCTGTATTTCAACATCTGCATTACAACTGCTGTGCAATAAAAACATGAAACTATACCAGTAACTGCATGAAGATACGTCTAATAAAGCAATGTTATGCAATATGTGTGGAATTAGGGCTGTTTTGCTTGAAATCGATTATGACAGCTGTTCTGCAATAAAAACACAAAACAGTACCAGTTTCTGCCTCAAGGTGTATCTAATAAAGAGTGTTGTGCAATAAGTGTAGATTCAGAGCTGTTTTACAAGAAATGAATTATGCCACCTGTTCTGCAATAACACTTGAAGCAATAGCAATAACACACAAGGTATATTGTGTACATCAGGATTGCCTTGTTTTAACCATTGCATTTCAGCTATATGCATTCACGTTCTGAGGTATGGTGCTGCAGGTAAGTATAATAGTGTAATAGCTGTAGACTGCAAATATACTACCTGCAAATGTATATGGGTGAGGTAGCCAACCCAGTAATCTGATATGGTTTGTAGACTTCGCAGATATTTCTACCCACTAACAATATATTGTGTACACCTGCATTCTATGTAGTAATGTATAAATTACCTAGTATCTCTGTCATGCTTGACGTTGATGCCTGTGTGTTCAACTGTCACTCCAGTCTACCATAAAACTGTACTACTATTACCAGGTCATATATTGGTTCCAGGTGAGCTCTAGGTAAATATCAGTCAGTCAGTAAGCAACAGTGTCTCAGTAGCTCAGTTTGTTAAATGCTCTGTCTGAAGTACATTTTACTACACACAGACCAGGGTTTGAATTCAGTGCTCTGCTACACTATTTATTACAGTATTAGTCACAAAATTATTACATATTTTCTCTCCACAGGAACTACAGGAAAATGGGTGAGTTAGCCCATAGTCTGGGTAAATAATTGTGTGCTTAGATGTCACATACTGTTAAAATCATTACCAGGTATGTGAATATACAGCATAAAATAAAGGAAATAAATATAATACTAATAAAATAAAATAAATAAAATGTGTAATCATTTGTATGGCTGTATGCCTGGTGTGTCTGTTAAAGGTTGCTGTGGTCAGTTAATACATTTGATGCAACATTTGATGCAGATGTCCTCTGCAGTCACTGGTACTGGGTTCTATCCCCATGCCTGTCAAGCAAGGCATGATAGTAGTATAGTTTTGTAGTGTACACATACATGTCTCTCAAGTGTCACGCTGTCACGGAATGTAATTAGTAGTGTGTAATCCCTCTATCACACATTTACCATCGACATGAGTATCTAACCAGGAATGTATCACTACATCAGCCCACAGTGTACTTTGGTAGTTATATAGGTCCACCTGATGTGCAAATGCTCTGTGTAGTTTACTACCTGCAGTTGTTACGGCTTGGCCCATACTACCCCATGTGGATAGCTTGAGAAGTATGTACGTGCTACAACAACTGTAGTCCACTTCTAAATATAAAGAAAGACAGACCTGTAGAGCAGATAGCAGTACTGTTCTCCATGAAATAGACTATAATGGTATTAATGGACTGTTTATTTCTGTCTCTCCCCATCCCTTATCTTCATTTATTTATTATTGCTATCCATTGTTTATGGTTTACTATTAACATCTGTTGTACATTAAACTTTATTTTGGGGCATGTGTTTTATTATTGTTATGTATTATAATGATTGCACATTAACATATCTTGTTGAATTACTTATGTTGTTGGTCTTCTGCTGTAACTGTTACTGTACTGACTGTTATGTTATTTATTGTTGTGTTCCATATAATATGCATTGAAATGTGATTGGGTTATTTCCAATGTTCTGGCATTCTGTTATTGCTAACAACTTGTTTTGTTCATATCTAACCCTTGCACATTACTATACCTCCATCACCACAGCATTACAGGGTAGTCTGGTTCCTGCTGATCAACCTACCCTACCTCAGCCGGCCATGACACCAGGTTCCAGTACGTCTGGGACCCAAGTTGGTGATGCCCCCTCTGTTGACCCTGCACCACCTTTGGGTGGAACCACCTCAGGGGACAGGGCCTATCCCCCCTGGGAGCAGTGGCAGAGGTGCAGTAGTCATCCAAGATCAACTACTGGCCATGGTGCACAGGATAGTTTATAGGAGCTATGAATGACGCCTGCACCGGATTGAGGGCAGGCTTGACAACTTGGTGGGGCCTGGTGGCCCTGGTACCCAGCCTCCAACACAGCCACCTTCGGGGCAATGAAGGAGCAGTGTTGACTCCCCATAGATGGGGATGTCATTCATACTGCTGCTGTCTGGAGGCACATGCCTTTCAGATTTTACAACACCCTCCCCATCCAAAGTGTTTACTCACCTCATGTGTCACACACCATACCTGTTTGCTGTCTTATCTGTCTGCAGTTGCATGCTCTCCTACACAACTTATGGCCCCACACACATGTACCTACATGGCTTCCCCAACATTCCACTCTCTCCTTATAAAAACAAAAAACAGGCATCTGCCCCACAAAAAAAAATATCACCCCATACATAGCTCTACATTTCGCACACTGGACATGACTAATTTGGTCGACTTGGCTTGACTACACCTTTATGTTGTCCTCACCCCTCTGTTTGCGGTTTGAGAGTCCAAATTCATCCACAAAATCTTTCAAACTTCACAGCTGTTACTGTGTGAAAAATGGAAGTGTACCTGGGCCTCTGATGCAAAAATACACCAGTAGACAGGCAAATAACTAATAATGGCAGAATGTGAGGCCTGGTATACCACGTAAATATTCCCTTTTACCTGAAAAATCTTTAAACACACCTGCTAATGCATCCATGGCACAGTACATATGTTCAACTGGGACCCTGCTGCAGAACAACTGCCTTTGACAGCCATGCACATACTGATGGATGCAGACAAAGTGTGTCACAGCCTGTATGTCTGCACATATATCTAGCAACTACACCTGTAGCTCAGTCTGTTAAATGTCTTGCATACAGAACATTTTGCTACACACAGTCCTGGGTTCAAATCCAGTGTGTTGTATATCAAGTACATTGTTGTGAAGACAGCAAGTAATGACTGAGTCTTGCACTTTTAATCCCCATAGGTTACTGCTACTGAATTATCTGCTACCCAGTTTTAAAAGTCAAAGGCCTGCAGGTAGGGACATACTGCACATATTCATATATCCTAACTATATGTCGCTTACTACTCTGTTATTGGCACTGTTGCATAACAGATAAAAGCACATGCCTCGATTCCATTGTAAAGATTACCCCTACCCTGGGTCTGCTGTAATGACAGGGCTGTCACTGCTGCCACAGTTACACTTACAGCTTGCTGACCTCCAAACTGTTCACACTCTCCCCTATGTGTCCTAGGCTGCAGCAGCAGTTGCAGCCTGCAGCATACACAGCTGTATGTTAATTTAGCTGCTACAGACCTACCATACCTCACAATCCCCTGGAACTATTGATCTAGACAAAACCATACATAAGAGGGGGGAAAAGGTCCAGTAATAGGGACATGTTTAACAGTTTGCCCCTACAAAGTTAGTGAGCTGATAGAATAGCAGCTACCACATTGGCATGCATAGTCTGATGGATATGACGTGACACTTACATGTCTCTCTCTCTCCTTACTGACCTAAACCCACAATGTTTAACAATGAACCGCCAAATGATCACAATGTCATGGTACACTGGTCAAACATAGACATAACTGTGGTCATACCTCACAAATAACAACAGTGGACAGTATTTGTACCTACCCTCTGTGATGCTGTAGTCTCCACACCTCACTAATGTCCATCTCAAAGACTAAGAAAGGGGCCTAAGCCTACATGAAGGCCTTAAATATTGTAATGTGGTGCCAAGTCATTGGCCAATGAAAGTGCAACTCAGCAGTTTTGGATGCAATTAGCAAGTCTGAACCACTGATTTGTGCACAGGCAATTACCTGGTAATGAGCATTACTTACAAAAGGCAAGCAACTGCCTATGGGGAACACGCCTGTATGTTGTTTTGCTCACACAGACAACAGATTTACAAGCTATTCGCAGAGGAACACTTCAAATAAGGGGTACTTCACTCTATCAGGTATGTAATAGATGTCCCCATATAATGGGAAGCAGATGGTAGGATGGAGGTATGGAGAATAGGGATTACAACAGTAGGCCTGTCATACATCTATGGTATTGGCATGTTGGAGATACTATGCTGTCCAACAGCTATAGGCATGCCACACAACTGTCCCTGCTTTGAGTCAAATCCCATTCCTGCCCCTGTTACACCCTCCTGCAACAGTTGGCTATTGTAGGAAAGCTAGTAGAATCTGTGTTAGACATAGTGACACTAAGTGAGCATGTACACTCCTGTAACATCAAATGGTGTAATATAATTAACATCCTTTCAGTCTGTCAGTGTTACACATAAATAGTTCTGGCATTGTAAAGGTGTCCCTGACTGTCCCTGATGTACTCTGGCTAGATCACTGTTTTGTTGACAGTCGTCCCTCATTGGTTGAGAGCTGTGGCTAATATACCTGTCAACCCCCTACAGCAGGGATTCAGGTCATAGCCATAGTTAATTGGGGGGGGGGGGGACAGGCCCAAACTCACCAACAGAGAATACATATTTGTCATACAAAGTAAGACTATAAATAGATTAACAGATATTACTGTAGTTATAAGTGTTTTCCAAGGGGTCTGGCATGTGTCAGCCAGATTCTCTATTGTCTGACAACAACCGTCAATGAACAGCCAACCATTTGTCAAACATCTGCATGTTTGTGCCAAAAGGACCACATCTATGAGGCACACGTTCACATTCTGCAAACATCTGTATAGTGGAGTGGTATGATGCCTACAGGTAACATATACTACAGCAGGTCTGCATTGCTGTTTGTTGTTGTGGCACACTGGTGTTGTTGTACTGTCCCCATAAAGTTGTAATATCACACAGCTATTTGTCCAATAGTGGCTGTATGACATATTAGTGGAACCTTGCCCATAGGAGCACACCACAGTAGACTGCAGTGATGGGTGTAGAGACATATAGCAGAATCTGTCACTGCACACAAGGAAATACCCAGTATTGCTACTGTCTTGGTGATAGCAACACATGTAGTGTGTTGATAGACTGTGGGGTATGATGTGTGAGGGATCAGTGAATAGTGAAGGTTGTACTGGTTGTGCAGGGTCTGTACATAATGGATGTCCATGTATCTGGTCCTGTCATGTGTTCCCCTCTTGTTGTCTTTCAGGAATGATGTATCACAGGAGGTATGTACCACTCACAGCTGCAGAGAATGCTGTTATCCTGGATGGCCTCAGACTGCATCATCACATTCTGCTATCTAGTGGTTGCCAAAATTGTGACCACTATGCTGCACTGTAGGGTGACCTTGTCAGGTCAGTTAACTAAGTTGGCCAACAGGACAGGACCTATGAGCAGGTCCAACATTGGGCTGCAGATGTGGTCAATGCTGAATGTCACAAGGCAGCTGCTGTGGCCAGGGATCATGCTGCCACTGGTGGAGGGCCTACAACAGAACAACCACTCTCAGCCACAGAGGAATTCCTGGCAAACTTAGAATCAACCACCAGCTCCCAGGCATCCATCACCCCATACATCCTGAAGGTGGCTGCCACAGTGTCCACATCAGAGGAGCATCCAGGTAAGCTTACTTTGTTCACCAGTGTAATACTGTATCAGTCATTGTGGCAGGCTCTGCATACCAGCACATGGGTGTCAAGTCTGTCAGCATTGGGGGAGGTTTGTTTTAATGCACAGTTGTACACACATACACATACTCAGAATGTCAGCAATGTAGGCAGGATCACATTAGCTACTGTACATGTGGATATATGCACATATTACCTTCTAACACTGCAACATTTGGTACTGCTGACAATCCCTTTCCCACACCTTTTCATAATTCTGTCAGGTGTGGCTAGAGTCTGTGGTAGTGTACCTTGTAAGTGTGATACTGTTTTTTTACAGATTATATATTCCCTAAGAATGTTAAGGACTGCCATTTTGCAGAAAGCACAATTGTTATGCTTAGCCAGAGTAGAATAGTTGTATGTTCCATTTTGGAGCAGTTAACTACAGTGCATACAATGGGTAATCGCAGCTGTGTATTTGTACAAACATTAACACATTTGCAGTTATAGTCCTGAAAAAGTATGCGGCCTGCTATGCAGGAGGCAATTACTCCAAGATGCCTGTTTACACACTATAGGGAGATGGTATATACCTGTGGCAGTGATACTACAGCAGGCATATTATTCTCAGGATAGGTGTACTGGGTATTATGTGCAGTTCTATCACATACACTGTCATATTGCATACCTCATAGGTGTATTGTACTGGCAACATTCACCGTATGTAGCTGAAGTGCACGTTATAAAGGGCCTGTCTTGTCTGCGTATGTTGTGTGTTTGTGTGTTGTTCATGAGATCAGTGATGAGAAGATGTGGGACTGGTAATGCAGTTGTGGCTCCTCATATGTATGAGTCTGTGCAGATTACCATACATAATAGTGCAGGTAATAATGTACTGATTTTGTCATCCTCCTCACAGGTGAATGGGTGGGGTTGGAGTCTTTCCCCCTCACATCCTGATGTCAGTGTCCCATCGGACTCTGATGATAATGGTGGCCATAGTGAAGCACAGGCGGGGTTGGCAAGGGTTGAATCTGTTCCAGTGGTTGACATCCCTCTTCCACCCCCATTGTCCCCACACACAGTATGCCCACACATACCCAGTCCCCAGAGGGCACAAATATTGGACAGTCAGATGCTGATGAAATTGAACAGGACAGTGTGACAACTATGGCATCAGTGAGTGTAGACACTGGCCATAGCCAGACAGCTGGTGAGGTCCCACACAGGCAGATTGACAGGGATGCTCGAACAAGGACTGCTGTCCATCCCCCTCCTGTCACAGGTGTCACATCACAGGTCACTCACTCACTGCATGTTTCAGGCCATTATGGAAGCACAGGCACATACCAAATGCAACACCAGATGGACGCTAAGGTTTATGGATGCAGCACAGACTGACAACCGTGACTCCTTCCACTGCATTGGTGATGTCATGGATCATTTCACTGATGTAGTGGACAGACAGTGGGCTGAGACAGTGTCTGTCGTGTCTGTCTTTGCCCGCACATTGTCTGTGCTGGAATATCTGGGTGGAGTAGGGCATCAGGCATGTGGACATAGGTCAGCAACACCATCTGCTGAGAGTCCACATGGCCTTACACAGTCATGCTCCCGTATTGGCAGTACCTCCAGCAGTACAGAGGGGTGTGTGCTGTCCACACCACAACATGGCAGGCCATGGGCACTTGGTCCTGGGCAGTCCCGTGGGGGACACGGGCCCAGCAGACAGCAGTCACCATCAGCTACTAGCATTGCATCATACCTTGGGCATGGTGGTGCCAGTGCCACTCCTGACAGAGCAAAGTTTCCATGTTCATGGCCGGAGATGGCGAACTGTTCACTCTGTCATGTACGGTCCACAGCTGTCCAACATACACTCATGTAGGGCTAACACTGGGCTTGACTGTGTATACGCTCAACCACAAACATCAGTGTCACATGCAGGTCACCAACAGACACACACGGCACCTCTCCATGGCCCATCTAACCAGAACCCCTTCCTGACTCACACACACATGCTGTCAACTGTATGGCACAGCCTAGACCTCTGGCACCCCTATGCCACACCCTGTGCATGTGATGATACATGTGTTGCATCCCTGCCATCCATGCCATCGATGCAGGGACATGCAGATATGTGTCTGATGCACAGGGTGACTACATTACTTTCAATGTACTTGTGTAGTGCAGTATTGTTATGTCATGGCAGGTGTTGTGTGCCACAACAGGTACTGTATTCTGGCATGTGTCATGACTACACAGCAAACCTTTTGTGTATCTTAGTTGCATGATGTTACACTGACAGTATTGTGACAGAATGACAAGTGCATCACGGACCTGTGTATGCTTCTGTTCCAGGGGTTTGAGTGGTTATTCTATGTACACACAGTGGCAGTACAGCTGCACAGGATGGCATGGCAGCACAGCAGAAATATGACATCAGCAAGATATGGCAGTATTCGTGCATGGTTCCCTAGGTGCATATGTGTAGAAGGGTGTGTCGGGGGCAATGGTGGCACCAGCGTAATTATGCATTCATAGTTTGTGACAAGATCTGTACCCTTAATACATGTCACCTGGGTTTTCTGAATGTACAAAGCTAGATGGTGGCAGACAGCAGTCATGCCTATGTGGATGAGGGCAATATAGGACCAGCAGCTTGCCGCAGGGCTGTAAAATCCATAACTATCCCACAGAAATAGCCCATATGGGGATATCTGTAGTGATACAAGGGGATATATCTGTACTCACACACAGACTAGAACTCCTACCTATCTACTATTACACACTATAGCTCACAGTACTTATTGTTTGTGCCACAGAGTTTATCTGATATTGGAATGTCAGCTAGTACTCTTAAGGTGGATGACATCAGCAGGCCTTGTAGAGGAGGGGATTTAGAGGCCAGCAGCTAGTCTTAGGCCCATAAAATGCATGGAGATAGCCCATAGAGTAGGGACATGTATGAAGTGCTGCAGATGTATATATGTATACACAGAAAAACACAGAGTTTGCTGATGTGAAATTAGATCCCCTACCTATCTAGTATTACACACTATAGCGTGCCATATTTATTGCATGCACCACAGAGTTTATCTGTTGTTAGATAGTCAACCAGTCCTCTTAAGGTGGATGACATTTGCAGGCCTTGTAGAGGAGGGAATTTAGAGGCCAGCAGCCAGTCACAGGGACATAAAATGCATACCATTGCACAGAGACAACCCATATGAGCATGTCCATAGTGCTGTGAGGGATATATTGACACACACACATACACGCACACACACACACACACACACACACACACACACACACACACACACACACACACACAGTTGGAGTATGTAAGATTAGAACTCCTACCTAACTAGTACTATAAACTACAGATCACAGTACCTGTCTCATGCACCACAGGTTGTATATGTTGATGCAGGCACAGTACTTGTGGAAAGTGGCCTTGTGTTAGACAGCATGTGTGTCCTGCAGAGTGATACTGCTTGGTACTGTTATTGTAATTTCCTAGGGGTGGGATACCTGGTAATATCCCTGATATGTATGTACATTTACCAGTCTGGCCATATGTGGCTGTTTGTAGGTTGATAGGCAGACATGTGGCCAGGGGCAATATGGCCTGTCCAAGGACTGCATTGCACCCATTGTACATTACACCACCTGCATACCTATGTTTGTCTGCAGGGTGACAGCTTACAAGCTCAGGGGTCTGTGGGTGAGTGAATTATGTACTGTTGTGACCTTGGTCTGGTGCCATCAGACAGCTGTTGTGATGTGTATGTGATAAGGTATGTGGGAACATTCATAGATCCTCACCCATATCTATATCAATGTGTACAACAGGGTTGTCTCCTTAAATGTAGTTATGTATGTCAGTAATGTAAATGTGTTTTGTAGAAGTATGTGGGGAGTCTATGTATCATTGTACTTTATATAGCTATATATATACACCTTATCATATATATATTTGTGTGACATACTGATAGAGACACTAATCAAGCTTGAGGGGGATAAGGATAGACAGATATGCATACATAGCTGTATGTCTGCACATAGTTCCACATAGCAGGTCTTTGGGCAGTAGAGGCAGCAGACTTGTGCTCAAGTTAGATAAGTGTAGGAGCATGCCCAGTGTGATTCTCAGTACTTACAAGGTCACTCCAGGCCAGAACTACCTGTATTCCAGTCTGGGATTATTGTGTGCAGCAGGCCATTGGCTGCTGCACCTGTTACCACAGTACCGCAGTTGTCTAATATTGTCCATGGCATTCCCCGTTTGTTTGCTGACCTTAATATGTGACTCAAACTTCAGAGCTGTAGAGAGCTTCATGGACTGTCCAGACTCTTGCCGCATATTTTTGGTCTGTTTCCCATAACCATTGTTGTTTTCTGAAAAATTAATGACAAATCAGTCAAGATTGAAATAAATTGATACTGACAGTTATTTGAGTTTCACACACCATGCACAGCAGGTGAGTCATGTGAGTGCAGGACCTGTTATTCTACCCACATTCTGTGTTTGTGGGAGAAATTATTTTAAACCTGTCCCAAGTTGTGGGCCTTGGTCCCACTTTTATTCACTTTATTTGGCCAGATTTCCTGCTGTAAGAGGTTGAGAGGTATGATGTGGCTGGGGTACATGATGAAACACCACACGCAGGGTGACAGTCTGCATACCACTCCCTGTACATTTTATGCAGAATGTCCAGCATTTTGCCCCATATCCCTGCTGTGTTCCTCATACATTTGTGGATTCCTGGTACTATACTGTACATCGTTCACTGACTTGTTGTACCTACTGAGACTTTATACTGATGGCCTTTACATCCTGCAGCTAAACTGACCTGTTGCAGCCTGCTGTAAACTAGCCACCTGCTAGGTTACTCAGAGCGTGTATAATGTCTGTCTGTAGGTGTAGCCCTTTGTGCCCCGATTCACTCTGGCTTTGTCCAGCTTTTTTGCAGTAGCAGATTGAGGGGTTATGACAGTCTGTGGGACTACCTCCATATGAGTACCTCACATGCAAAATATGTTGGATGCTGCCAGATTCAAACCATCAGTATCATCACACATGCTACTGTCCCTGGCCCACTTAGCCACACTGGCCACGAGACAGATGGGTTTCTTCCCTTACACTATCAACAATATAGGGGAATTTTCTGATCTGCTGGTATATCATTGCAGACTTACTGTTACAGCAGTTGTATGGCAATACTGATGTGTTTAGAGTGGGGGACGAATAGCCTATGCTCTGCTGGCATAGACAGTTGCACAATTGTCCTGTGAAGCCACTGTTTGCATCTCTCTGGACTACTGTCATGGAGTTTCCAGCCATGTGGCCTAGTGGCTATTATGGGGCACATACTAGTGAACAGAGTTCCTGTTGTCCTAAGTGGCTGTTAGATCTGTACAAGTAGCCCAGTATTCCACTAAAGATCTCTGTAAGTAACCCAGTAACACACTGTATATAGTCCACTATATTCCCTTGCATACATGCAGCAGGTCCATACATATGCTACCATATTGCAGTACCCCTTACAAGTGGTGTACAGGAGAGTGACTTACCTTGCAAATGCAGCAGTTGACAGACCTGTAGTTCAGGGCTCACTCTGTCTGATGCAGGCAGTCCACAGCCAATACATGGTGAGGTAAAGGTTGTGTGGTCTGGCTGGCATCATTTATACTGACATGTATGTGAGTTGGAGTATGGTTTCAGTCCCTAGGATACTAGGTTGTCAGTGCATGTGCAATGTGTTGTCTCTTGGCCAAGGCCAGAGCATATTGGGCATGCCTATGTCTGCCTACAGGGACAACCTCAGGGGGTTAAAAAAGCAACAAGGCAGGATTCACCAAACGCGATTTTATTCTTAGAAAATACAAAACTCTGACATCTCGGCCTTCGCCTTCCAGGAGTATGACACAAATGAAAACCTCAGGGGGTTCCTCCTCCGAGTCTCTATGTTGGTGTGGCTGTGGTGACCTAGGCACTGGTGGGGGGGGGGGCTGTGCATCCCTTCCCTTTGCTGATCCTGCTGCAGCTGTTTCCACAGGATCATATTGTGCAGCATGGCACATACTGTGAACATCTGTGCATATGTGGCTGGAGAGTACTGCAAGGCTTCCCCAGATATATCGAGGCACTGAAACTGTGACTTCAGCAGCCCAAACACATGCACTATGATGTTTCTGGTTTGCGTGCGTGCCTCATTATGGCATTCTTCGGTGGATGTACATGCACTTTTGATGGGTGTCATCATCCACAGTTCCAGTGTGTAGCCAGTATCCCCAAGTGAATGGCTGTGTGGGATGTCCCCCCTAGCAAACATATGGTACAGCTGTGATGCATGCCAGATACTGGAGTCATGATAACTGCCAGGAGTGCCAGTACACACATTCATGATAATGCCCTGGGCATTGCACACAACCCAGCAGTTGATGGAGTGATACCCCTTGCGGTTGATGTAGATTCTACCCTCTTCACCAGGTGATGTGTACATGAGTGCAATCGATGACACCCAGTACCTAAGGGTAGTATGCTATGATAGAAGAGTCACATACTGCTGGCCCTCTCCTCAGGGGTGTGGGGAAGATAAATGTGCTCACTGGCATGTGGCAGCATGGCATCCAGTACCCTGGAAGCAGATGCCTGTGAGACCCCCCCCTTCATATCCCCAGTCAGTCTTTAGAAAGTACCTGTAGCTAGTATCCTAAGGGCTATACCTACCTTTGTTTCCAGTGGGATGGGTTCTCCTCTGTTGGCTCTGGGTCTGAGTTGAGGGAGGCAGAGGTCACTGATTTGTTGTAGTATGTCCTTGTCCACCCTGTAGCACTCTACAATCTCCAGCTCATGTAGCTCCTGGTAGGTTACCCTGGGCCTGAACACTCTTCTCCTTCTCAGTCTAGGCTTATGGTCAGCATCAGCTGCACTGACCTCAGCATCTAGCACATACATATGTAGCAAACCTGCAGCAGCCCCTATCATTCTGTAGGTTAAAAATCCCAAGTCTGTACTCCAGTGGTGCAGACTATGGGGAAAATCAGATCGTAGGATTTATGCATACTTTATAGTGCTCTGCTGTAGGTGTACTCTGTTTGATTGGCTAGCTATGATGCATTCCACTTACCAAGTACATCATTAAGGGGTTTAATGGCCCTAGTTTAAGTGAATCAGGGCTCATCAGTAATTACTATATCATTGGCTTTCTCAGACAATTTATTTGACAGCCTTTCTTGCTGAGCATTGTGGTGTGCCATGCAAACCTGTGCCGCTGAGATATACAAAACTTAGCACTGAGCAGACATGCCCTCATGACAGGTCATGCTCAGCATGGCTGTGTACCGTGCAAACACACTGAAACCCACTGAAACACGTGCCCCTAAGTTAAACAAAGCTTAGCAGTCACCAGACACCCCCCCCCCCAGTGCCAAGCAGCATTGTGCTCTACGCAAACAGGTGCCACTGAGCTCCAATTAACTTAAACGTTTGTGGACACACCCCCTTTTGATGTCAGCTACCTTTTCTGTGGACACCAACACGGTTCTGTGCCTACACTAAAAGGATCTGCGGACACAGATACCCATTTGTACTATTCAGTAACCCTAGCTTATTTGCATACAGATCCGTGCACAGTACCCGGTAACTGCACAGATTCAGGCCCAGCCTCATTAGCAACCACAGCAGTCCTACATTGTAAATACTCCATACAGGGTCCTCTAATGCATTACTGTTTCATACTCACAAATTCTGTTTTTACAATATTTTTTTATGTTTTTTTTTTCATAATGGCATGTTTACACACTGCAGAGCACCACAGAAACATATCCAGGGTATTAAAATTATTTTACATTATTGTCCATATGGTTTTGGACACACAGTGGTTACTTTTGCATATATCTGTGTCCTCTATACTTTTTCTGCCACTGTAACTACACTTTTGCAGCCCCTAGTGTCATTTTTGCATCCCGTACATGGAATTTTTCCGTGTACATTATGGACATCAGCACGGGGTCTGTACAACTGCCTATCTGCTTGCTGGATCACTCTACCTGCCTCATTTTCATATGTTTCACCTGCTTATGAGGTGATGGGCATGCCACGGACACTTCCGTGTTCTCACACTCGTGCACGCCCCTCATCTCCGTTTACTGGATTGCAAATCTGCTTACTTCCGTGTAAGCACTATGCTACTATGCCTACACTGCAAATAAGTCCATGTAGGATTTATTAAATTCCCCCCTCAGTCAGCATGCTTTTAGATTTGTTCCAGTTAGAACCAGAACCAGAACCTGTGTAAAATACTTTTTTCTCTGTGGACATTTCATCTATTCACGTTCAGATTGTTCAGACATTAGCCTTATTAATCAAGATTAACTGAAGTCTTCTGGGGGAGTTTAATCATATTCATAATCCATTTATTTAATTGGTAGTTGTTAATTGTAGTAGAACACTGATTCCAGTGGTCCTTTTTCAGACTCAGCCAAGGAGCACTGTCTGGTTAAGTGATTTGTTGACAAAGCCAGCATTTAAAAAGTGTCCCTAATTTGAGACTTTTCCCTAATTATGTTTTACTTTGTCCATAACCCAGGATGTTAATGTTCAGAGGTATGTTTACAAAGCACTCATAAGCCATACTTCTGCAATAAATAATGTATGTATATCATATATCTGTAATATTTATAAATTTGCAGCTGTCATTGAAGAGATGTGTTGTGGTGGATGCAGGGTAAGTGAGTGGTGATAGACAGTAGCATGAGAAGTGAAAATTATTGTAAGGCTGAAGATGTCATGGATAGATTGTAGGATAAATTGGGACAGGAGAGTAGAGCTTGGAAATAGAATGAGTTGGGAAAAGAAGCTGTAGGATTTGCCTGCAAGAAAATATACCTGGTGATATCACATTTTACGGTGGATAAATTAGGTTTGTAGAAAGAGATACAAGATTGCTTGAAAGATGCAAACATTACTTAGTTTGAGTGGCAATGAGTTCCACAGAGTAGTTTAGAAGGAACTAGGGGCTCAGTCATCTATTTAATGGAATGTTTTCTAATAGTAATAGTCTTGGCTGGAGGGAAATTCAGATTCATTAAGCTTGCCAACAGAAGTGAAGAGGGGATGAGAACAGTAGCCAAAAGTGTGCCAAGAAATGGGTAGACAGGGAGCCTAAATTTTTGTAGTAGGGCTTGGTTGTGCTATCAATCTCATTGTTGGAGCCCATCAAAGTGACTTGTGGGAGAAAGCTACAGATTTAGACACTGATGCAGTCTTTTAGCTAAAAGAAAATAAATAAATTAGATAGAGGTACAGATAGATAGATAGACAGATAAAGTGTGTGAAAGTGCTTTTATTAGGTTATGTTTGGAAACCACATCATGTCCAGTTCAGACTTAGTAGGCTGAGCAGTAGAGTCATGTTATATTGTAAAGCAGATCATAAAAAGAGCTGTTGCCAAGGCAACCAGTTGAAATATTGAGAATGGTTAATGTTTAGGTTAAGCTAAAATCTGCAGTTCCATGATAAGTGTTTGCTAGCCACAGATTTATATGCACAGTTAGTGAATGATCCCAGTGCTTAACCCAGGTGTGATATGTGGCTTATATCATGGTCATTCAGACCTAACAGGAAAACAGTGGGTAAAAAGAAATAGAATAGGAAAAGAATTAAGCAGGTGTTATAAATTACAGTAATGCAGGAATGTGCACACATCTATAAAGACTGAGTCCTGGGTCCTAAAGGCCATGGTCATGCTTTGGTCAGGATGAAAAGTGCAATATTAGCCAGCATTAATAAGAATGCTACAGCTTTCTTTAAACTCATTGAGTGGCAATGTTAGGAGAAAGACAGATAATTTGGAATTCCTACTTATCAAGTGGTGGAGAGACATCATAGTAGTAACGTGGGATAAATATAGTGCTACCACAATGGCAGTTTGAGTAATACATGAAGTATTGGAAGTGTAGCTTAAATACTACTAAATAATTATGCTTTGGATTCATGGATTTATGCATTGAAATTAAGATGGGGTTTTGGGCCAGGGACGATTTGTAGTGCCAAAGCAAGGAGAGCAGGGACACACACAGGTATCCGTCATGGAAGAGCAGTTCTTTTCTTTGTTGGTTGTGGTACAGATACAAGATAGAATGTCATCTATTCATATATCACACACGGGGAAATTGGGAGGACAGCTAGAGCAGCAAAGCAGTAGAAAGGCTTCTGATCCTTACAAACAGTTTTGTTAGACGTATACAGTAAGATTGTTGGACAGAGCAGTAGTTCAGCACCCTAACAGCAGTGTGAAGGTAGCTGAGCTGTAAAGACAGGATTGGAAGCAGTATCAGAATAAAACACATCTGTACAGACAAATGCAACAACTGGAATGCACATAGATATATCTTACTAAAAGGATACAGGGCCTAAACAACATATCCATGGACCAGCGTAAAGCTCTGTCACTGTACTCAGTATCCTACAGACTGCTAAGAAGTAACCTGTGTCTGGCATACGAGGCATCCCCTGACCCAATACTTATGGATTTACTGTACATCAGCAAGTCAAATACTATCAGAATTACTCAGTCTAGTGATCTAAACCTCTTCTGCAACATCAACAGAACAGATTGGTGGGGCAGGTATATATTCCAAGGATAGTGCTGCTGTGAAACAGACTACCTGTCCACATAAAATAAAGTTCATCCCTGTCCATATTCAAGCACAACTTAGATCTATGGATGGGAAACAGAAAATTTACCCCAGGACTGCCCCCTGTACTACTAATGGTCAGAAGCAGCTCCTAAATAATTTACCATATGCATGGGTCCTTTTATCTATGGTATGATTCCAGTTATTCTCATTAGGGGTAATATTTAATTATTGACCACAGGATGGGTAAGGCCAATCTATAACCTAATGCGATGTTATTTTGAGTACAAAAAGGGAAATTGGTTAGGCTTAAAATGTTCCACAAGGGCAGCTAGGCTACTACTTACCTATGAACCTATTTGTATGTATCTTCATGAATCCATGCCATCCATACCAATGTTGTTCTGCAAATGCACTGCCACACTGTTTGAATTGTGCAAATAAAAAAGTGAAACTATCTGTTCAAACTTGCAAATGCCTAAGAGACCTGGTCTGTAACTGAAAGGGGTTTGTTGACCAGCCGACCTACCCAGTCAACAAAAATTAATAAATAAATAAATATTTATTTATGTGTTATTGACCTTTATTTATATAACATTGAATAAACAAGGTTAGCTTTTCTGCTTTGCACACATTTGAATACTAGTTAGGCTTTAATCCACCATGTGACCCTGAATTGGATAAAGTTGGTAATCTGACAATGCATAAATAAGTAAACTTTAGTTTTTTAGTTTGCTCAACGTGTTCAGCTGTCAATTAGAATGAGCTTCAGTCATGATCTTCCCCCATATTGCTGTGGTTCTTTCTGTACTACTGAACCTGAATCCACTTTTTAGTGTGTGCATCTTGTTATGCTCCTAATTAAATCTGCAAAATAGCAAATTCACTTTCGAGCAGAAGGCGCAGTAATAGGTACTCAGTCCAAATACTGCCCATTCAAATGTTAAAATTGAGAATATGCAGTTAGAATTTGTGTAGCCACAAGTGTGAACTAATGAACCTACTTTTGAATGTCTGCGCTAAACTGTTTTTGATACCGAAAAGAAAGGATGTAAAGTTGGAGTAAGGTGCACTGTATGTACAGGATATGAAAGAAAGGCCTGCTGATAATCTACTTCCATTTCCTATATGCCTAGTAAAGTATGTGAATGGAGGCAGCTGTTCACAGGGTCACTACAGGAGTTGGATGCAACCTGTAAGCATGGATGCATGGATGGATGGATGTGTTGTGTTGGGAATTTTATTGAGTTTATTTTGATGTGAAAAGTATTCAACTTAATATATATTTGGCTCCAATTGATCATATGCTATCATGCTGTGTTCCTTGGTTATTGGTCCACATTGCTACCTCTGCCTTCTACTATAGTGATTGTATCATTAATTCCTCATCTGCTCAACTCCTCTTCTGCTCTGCTCGCTTCACTGTCTGTTCTTTTTTTAATGAGGACAATTTGCCAGTTAAACACAGTCATCATTAGCTTTGCTTGCCAACTTCTATTTTCATTGCAGTTTAATTTAATTTTGTATTTTTTAAATGGGTTAGTGGCCTGGTTCATGAACTTTTTTTTAGCCATGACTGAGGCCAGTACAGCAGACATGAAGACAGTAAGTGTATATTTGTTTGGACAATTTAGTGTAGCTAATTAACCACTAAGCTGTTGAGAGCTGGCAGGAAACTGAACTTTTTACTGAAAAGCTATCCAGACAAAGGGAGAATATTCAAAATTCTACAGATACAGTGACTAGAGGTCATGCTTGACCCTGGAGCTCTTAGGGAGATGATATACCACTGTGCCACTGTGCTGCAAATATCACTTTATCTGCCTTTGTCCTGTATTCTTTCCAGTGGTTTGCTATGATCATAGGATGCCCTTATCCCTACATCTCATTATCTGATTCTGCTGGTGTTACATTTTTGGTCAAAGCTCACCATAACAGGCCTATCTGGCTTTAATTATTATGGTCATCAGTATGTTCATACACATTCGCCTAGATACTTTTAATAGCTCTGCCCTGCCCTACTGTACTGCTATCTTTCTTGGTTCTACAGATTAATCTGTCTTCCTCCTTGACTTCACTTGTAAGCCATCCAGTCACTGAGTGGTAACTGACCTATCTGCCCACTTCTGTTTGCCCGACTAGGATTGCTGGATTGACTTTAATCACCATCATCACATCTTTGCAGCAGCTTTACTCACCTTTGCCATCTCTGTGCATATAATTTGTTTCAGTATTATCTTCTTCCTAACTACCTTTTCACAGCCCTGCTACCAGTGACTTAGTTTCCTTCTCCTTCCTCATCTTCTGCTCTACAGTACATCTTGTTTCTCTCTTTCCTACCTAGCCATATCAATTCTATCTTTTCATCTACTCCTTCCCTCTCTATATATTTACTACCCATTTACCTTATTATTTCACTCTCACTTGTTCCTGTAAATGTTTTCTACGGGCATCAATTCATACAGAAATCCACCTACATCAAATAGGTTTATTGGGCCTCAGAAGTTTAGTAGTAAGTCACTCTGAACACTCTCTGCGCTACAGTAATGGTATTACAAAAGCAAACAGCATATGGTATTTTTCCTAGAAGACCCCATGGCTTTACAATAATGTGTGAATGCATAGGGGGACTAGCCATCCCATCCACTCTTCTTAAACTAGGTCTGCTTATATTCTTTCCTTCCCAGAAGCTGTCAATCACTGTAAAATGACTGCACTTCCTCTTTGTACACATTTCAACCCCAAACTGGCATTAGCATTAACCATTATGCATCCAAGTCTATCACAAGCTGATATAGTCTCTAGATTTATGGTTTTTCTTAACAGGACTATTTTCCCTCTTATAGAAACAGCCTGTCCTGTGTGGTCCCACTTTATACTGATAATCTCCCCTTTAGCCATTACTACCCCCAGTGATCATTGGTTTCCTCTACTGTGACCTTCAATTATGTTCTAGACCTTATTTACTGAAAGTATGGGTATAAAACTGAATATGTTACTGTAAATATGCAGATCTCTAAAATGTTTGGTGGAAAAGGACATTGAATAATTGGTCTTTCCTTACCTTTGGAGACATACACACATACCCTGGGTGTACATATATCAGACAACCTGCTACTTAATTATCCTAATGATCCATATTGGAATAGCAACCATACCTTAAGACTGGTGCACAGCAATGCCAATAGCCTATGGAATAAAATTAGCATACTTTGCAACTGCAGCTGAGCTCATATTTATTTGCTGATACTCTTGAGTTTGAGTCACACTTGCTTACATTTCTGGCTTGATACTGTACTCTCCACAGAGTGAAATTTTATTCACTTGATTATTAATGAGTTCTGTTTGGTCTGAGGTCAGCGCACTTTGGGGGAAGTGCAAGAAAAGCATTATATCACTTACCAGTGTCCGTTTTGTCTCTGAGGTGAACACACCTTGAAGTGAGAATAGTAAAGTAAGAGGATTATAGTAGCTTTGCTTTCCATATGGGGAGCATTCAGGTAGTTTTGCCCCCCCCCCCCCACAAAGAAAATGCTTTTTTTCTCACTTGCTTGAAAATAACAAGGTTTAGTACTTGTATTAAGGAAATGTGTGCACTTGAGTTGCTATTTATTAACATTTGTGCCCAAATTTATTTGATGGGAGCTTGGATGCCCTGAATAGATGCAGTAGATCCATACGATTTGCCTCTACAAAACAGACATACTGGTCATGACTAGAACACACCTTGGGCTGTATATTAATTTATCTGAGGTTCTATTACCAGGTTGCAGTGTTTGCCAATATGAATTTGGGCACAGGTGGTATGGAAATTATATTTGAGGTGCCACGGTATGTTTCCTACACCCACAGCAGAAACAATTTCCTGTTCAAGAGACATCATTACTGTTTTTATCAAAGCTAATTAAACCAAACACCTTACTCTCACCTATGTATACATATTACCTTATTCACCCAAAGACACTGCTGAAGATATATTTCCTGGTTGACTTAAAACATCTGCTATGTGCTAGTCATTACAGGAGTCCTCAGTGTGGACTGACAATGTTCTAATGACGATTACACACAGATACCCTTTTGAGCTACGTCATGGCATTACTGTCATCAGTAGAAATTACAAGGGATCTCATAGGAAAGATATTTTTGAATTTTAATTGTTGAATTTTTAAATCAATCCAATATAAGCAATGTAGGTTTGGGGTAAGCATTCCAAGAATAACCCTATAATTTATCAAATAAATTGTTTTGTTTTTAAACAGTGGGCCTTCTTTTCTTATATGAACTTCAGCTGTGCATAATACTATACATTCTCAAACACCTTTATAAAGCAATTAAAGCATATCTGTCAGTCAAACAAACTTTGCTGTATTCAGTTCTGTTTAAACTTGATATTTATGAACAGATTAATATATAACTTTATTATGTCCTTGCAAAAGTCCTACAAGACCTAAACTCAAAGATTCATGAAAATAGTTTTATAACTAACATTATTTAGTACTTGATTTCTGTCACTGTGGGAATCTGCTGTTTATTTTGCTCATTAACAAGTTAAATTACCACTTACAGACATCAAATGTATGCCTTTTTTCATAATATGTAATGAAAAACATACACCATTGTTTTATACCTTGATTATAGACACTGCCCAGTTCATGTTAACTTCTTCATGAACATCTCATGTATTTTGCTTTGTCATGCTCATTTTCACATTAAATCACCACTAGTAGGAGTCATTTGTATATTTGTGGTTATTGTATGAAATGAAAGACACATGGACAGTACTGCAAATGGTCTGTTGTGAACGATAAACAAACTAAATAAATAAAGAAAACATTTAAAATGCTCATTATATCTTCATTTGAGGCAGTAAACAGCTTGTCTATAACATCCCCCTGCATTTCTAGAGCTGACAGTCATCGGTTTACTATCATAATCTTGAAATGGACTTGGTTGAATGATCGTATCATCGACCCACTTCTGCAAAAACTGACAGTCTTGAACTCCGGTGATGTCTAATTACAAATCAAATGCGATTTTGGGACGATTGTTAACATGGGTTGAGATGGGGTGAGATTTGTACTTTGACAATATTGGAGTTCAACATTGTCACCGTTCGACCTCCAGACTTCGTTCAAAGTGGATTCAACCGAATCCACTTCAAGATTATGATAGTAAACCCAGTCATCCATATTTCAGAGATTAACTGACCCCTATAATAGCAGTTTGTTAAACAAACGTGTCCATTCTTTGGAGTTCAGTAACACCTTTTTTCCAACTTATATACTCAGTGACTTGATCTTTACAGTATGGAAGATAAATATGTCCTCTCAAGCCACTGTAAACCAGCCACTGAGTATACATACACTTTCCCTTTTCCATCTTGATTAATTTGATCTATCTACTTACCCTCTACTTTCAATGGACATGAGAGAGCTACCACTTTAGAAGTTGTTCCATTTCTTTTACATAATTATCAGCCATTTATGAGAATTTTTTTAAGCTAAGCCATAACCAGTTTCACACTAGTGAGCACTTGCATGCCATCTGTGAAGAAAAACATTTTCAGAACCACTGGGAAAGTCAGTCCATATTTAATTTTCTGTTTTCTACACTTCCTGTTAACTAAGCTCTGTAAAGTGTAATCTCTGCTGCAGTGAGACTGCTAAAAAATTAAGGTCTGTAAGGCCTGGCCATCCTTACAGAATACAGCTCTTCCCTGGTTGCCACAGTTGCCATGAACATGTTCCTTTTCATATCACTTTACAAACTGAACTACTTATTTTTTTGCTTGCTATGCTTTTGCTTAGATAAAGGCTTTCTCACTTCCCAGATCTTTGTAAAATATGTCTAGGAGTGCCATCTTTGATTTAATAAAGCCCAAGAAGTCTTCATCTTCCTAACCTTTTGGCTCTTCGCTCAATCTCAGTCTCAAATATTTCATTTTAAATTTATCTTTTTTTTTCTTTTATGCTTTGTTGACCAGGTGAGTTCCTGTTGGCTAGCAGACTGTTTTCACTGGAGACCCAAGGTGGTATTCATATTGACTTGGGCAAATTTGTCAAGGGCACAAAGGAGCTGTTGGACTTTCCCGTGAGAAAATGGAGAGGGGAGAGGGATTTACTAAACCAGAGGGCAAGTTTGAGCTGGTAGGGAAGAGTCATGTGGACTGATTAGTTAATAATGATCTGAATGACATGGAGGTTATGGTGACTGATACTGTAAATGGTGGATTATGAATTCAGATTTTGGAAAAAATTATAAAAGGAGAGCCCAGCGGTAACACAGCTCTTTCATGGTCAGAAGCAGTGGAAACAAATGGCATTAATGAGGATGGTATTTCACTAAAGGGACTCTCATTTTCAGAAGAGAGAAGTGAGTCAGAATTAGACATTGAAGAGAATAGTATGCTGAGATGTGATGAGGCAGAAAATGAGAAAGATTGTATGCAACAAGCAAAGCATAGTTATGCAGCGATGACAGCAGCAATACTTCTAAAAGTAGAGAGATTTATGGTTGAATGAAAGAGACCAATGGTGTGAATATCAACAAAATCACAAAGCTATTGATAGATTATTGGTTCATAGGACAATACTAGGCTATTGGCCCGGAAACTCTTATAAGCCTAGCCAAGAATTTTGCCCATGTTCCCCACAAATCAGCACCTGTTTTCCCTGTCCAGCAGGGACATAGGTGGGATCCAAGGGATGTATTTTCTGTTTCTCATCCAGTCATCCAGGTTCCTCTTAAAGAGGACTAGTGAGGTACTCTGCTTGACATGGAGAGAGAGTCTATTCCACAGATGGGAGAGTCTTTGGGCACAAATCTATTCTGCCAACAAGTCCTATTATTATCACTGACCAGGTTGAGGCTTTGCGTGTGGGTTGTGCGAGTGGAGTTTGCAGCAACTCCATCAAGGCTGGGTCTGAGACAGCCTTGTATGCCAGACACAGATCACCTCTGATCAGTCTGTACGAGACTGAGTAGAGGGACAGGGCTTTTAGCCTATCTGTATAGGACAGGTGTTTCTCCAGCTGCTGCATGTGCTTGGCAAGGTACATGCTGAAGGGGGCATTGTACTCGATAATGGGTCTGATAAGGGAGGAGTACAGGGATGTTATAACCTATGACCTCCTTGTTCCTGGATGAAATACCCTTACTTATGAGATGGGCTATATAGAAAGCCTTCTGTACAATGGAGGCAACACGGTGGCCAAAATTCAGGTTGCTGTCAGTCTGGATGCCCAAGTCCCTCAACTGATTGCATGCTTAACACATTGTTATTAATGTGATAATTAGTGGGGGATGCCATTTTTCCTAAAGGAGATAATGATGCATTTCTTGGCATTCAGTTTAAGGCCATGCTTCTGGTACCAGTCATTAGTTTGAATAAGGCCCTGTTGGAGGATGTTCACATCAGTAGGGGAATTTAAGATAGCACCCAGCTTGCAGTCATCTGCACACTTGGTCGGCCACAGACCACTGGTTTTGGAATGCACTTCAGAAAAGTCTATCCCAAACAGTAAAGGTCCCAAGACCAATCCTTGGGGTACGCCGCTTGTTACGGATCTACTACTAGAGGTGGCTTCCCCTATTTTGACTGAGTGGGTTCTATCAGTGAGCTAATTAGCTACCCATCTGGTAACATATGGGTTGATGCCTAGCTGGGAGAGTTTATCTATTATGCCTGAGTGGAGAATAGTACCGAAGACTTTGGCTAGGTCAAGGTAGATGGTGTGCACTGTCTTCCCCTTGTCCATAGCTTTGGTGACTATTTTCGAAGAAATCAACCAAGTTTAATAGGCATGATCTCCCTTTGACAAAACCAAACTGTGTGGGGTCAAGCATTTGGTTGCCAATGTCCTTGTTTATAAGAGCCATGATAATGTATTCCATGGCCTTGCAGATCAGGCTAGTTAGGGTGATAGGCCTATAATTGCTTAGTTCGGTGGATGCTCTACCTTTGTGTAGAGGGATGACAGTGGCTGTCCTCCATTCGGCTGGGCTGAAGCCGGTGCTCAGGCTTTGGTTGACAAGGGTGCCTAATGATGCTGAGATCTCTTGCCTGAGTTCATGTAGGTGCAGCCAGGGATGTTGTTGGGTCCCATGGAGATTGTATTTTCTGCTTTTGCGAGAGCATTAAAGACCTGCTCCTTGGTAATTAGGGGAGGGGGGGCAGGTGCTGGGGATGTCCTGGTTTACTGATGGGGGGACAGGGGGGTGATGTTTTCACTGAAAATGTCTGCCAGTAGGTTGGCTATATCTATGGCATTTGTGTATGTGGTATTCTTGACCACCAGTTCAAGAGCAGATTTGGGTGTTACCTTTGAGACTGCGGATGTGCGTGAAGAAGACCTTGTGATTGTCCTTAGTGAATGTGACCAATCTAGACTTGAAGTTAGTCTTAGTCTTAGAGGATCTCACCAGTAACCTTATTTGCTTGTTCTGACAAAGGAGAGATTGTTTCCAACTTAGCATCTGTTCCTTCTTGGTCCTGGACAGCAATTCGTTTCCTTTTGTTATAGAGTTTGTTTATTGCTACTCTCCACCAGACAGGTTTACTCTTCCTTGTGGAAGATGATTTGGTTCTGTCAGGTATTTGAGTCCATGCAGCTATGTAGGTGCTCGTATAGGTTTTTGGTATAGGCTTGGACATTAGTGCTAGTTCCAACTGAAGGGAGGTGGCTGTGAAGCTGCTTATATCTGCTTTCAGTAGGTTTTACACAGCTTTGGAAAAGTTTTTTTTGTTTGACCCTGGCAAGGTGGGGGGGGGGTTCAGGGGAGATGGTGGCTTTGAAAGTGATCACTTTATAGTCAGATCTTACCAAGAAGGATGACACTGTAGGGATGCTACAGTGGCTACTGTGTTGGTTAGTACCAGGTCCAGGATATTTTCACCTCTCATGGGAGTGTCGACCAGCTGATCCAATGCATCGCACTGAAGAATTTGAGAAATCTCTGGGCATTTATGTTTGGGCTAGAATAGGTCTTCCACTCTATGGTTAGGTAGTTAAAGACACTCAGGATCAGGATAAATGAATTCAAGTAAGTCCAGATAGGTGGAGTGGGCGTCCTGAGTCATGGTTGGGGGTTTTAGATAGCTATGATTTAAATAGGTGTTTTGTCAACAGTTATCTGCACCTGGAATGTCTCCTGTGTATCATACAGGTTGACCAGCCTGGAGGTGTGTATGTCTTTGATAAATATTGAAACTACACCTACTTTGGCTTTATAGCCCTCCATTTGGGGTCTGAAAGTAAGGTAGGATGAGCAACCTGGTAAGGCTGAGGAGCTCTCCTCAGCTTTGAGCCAGGAATCAGTGACTGCAGAAATGTCAGCATCTTCCAGGGCAAGGAATGCTTGCAATGAGTGCAGTTTCATGTTAAGACTCTTAGCTTTTATCAGCATGACCTTTAAATTTTGTTTAGAAGAATTTTTCATGTTGGTAATTTAGATACTTTATTTGGGGCAGACTAATTGAACAATTAGCTTTTTTTGTAATGGACATTTTTTCCCTTATTCTGTTGAGGAACGAGCATTTTTGCAAAGTTTACCTCTGAAACTTTTAAACTCATGCAGGTGCTTTGTAAACACATATACCTTGGAGTGAGTATGCATTCCCTTGGGTTTTGAATTCAGTGAAAAACAGACTGCTGGTGTGGTTTAGAACAGACATTTCAAATTATAATGATGCTAAGTCTTATTTTCAAACTGTAAAACTGTTTATTCTGTTCAAAAGGTTTATGGCAACAGAAAATTGTGGAACCAGTTATGAGAACTATTCATAATCTGTTAATAGATACTGAAAGTATAGTGAGGCATGTTTCATGCGTTATTAACACTGAAGAATGGAGAGGAATGGTGAGGTATAATGGGCAGCAGATAAAGGAAAACAAGATAGCGTAGCAGGGAAAGATGGCACAAACTACTGACTATATAAAGAAATGGATAAGAAAAAGAAGGAATATATAAGTATTTAATGAACGGTTTGGGAAGAAACTGAGAAAAGAAGCGAGTATGTGAATATTTGTAGGAATGATAAAATTACTGTGAAAAAGAATGGTAGGAAACATTTGTAAAATTGGATAACCAGTGGCTTTAGAAAATGTGACTTATAAAATAACTATGAGCATTAGTCAAGAAAAGTTTGAAAAAGTGATAAAATAAGTGGTAGGAAGTGGAATGTATTAGGAAAGAAAACAGAATAAATGATGGTAACAATAAAGGATGCAGTAAAATGGAATAAAATAAGAAATAAGAGAAGGAAAATTAATTCTGTGTGATGTGACAAAGGCATGTGATAGTGTTTGGCTTGATGGAATGTAGGAAATAATGAGAGAATATGGGACACTGGGCTGGGATGAAACTGTTCCCATGGGATAAGTGCTGTATCCCAGTTAACAAACTGTATAAATAAATACTAGAAAAGGTAATAATATTTTCTGAGACAATGTGTAAGACACAGTTGGCACAATGGTTAAGGTTTTCACTCCCTTGCTCAAGATACAAGGTTTAATCCTAACCTCCATCAAGGATCCCTGTGGGGTCCCTCCCACCTCCCAAAAACGTGCTCTGTGTTTCATCCTCAAACTCACCCAAAAACAGAGTTATGGACAGCAGCACAGACTCTAGATGGTGACTGTCAGGGGAAGAATTGTTTAGATCAACTGCTTTGGGAATCAGTTTGGGTGTGCAGTATCCTCTATATAGGAGAACATACACCGTGTCAGGGCTAGCTACTTGACAGCGTAAAACTGGCACTTTTAGGAGACTTAAATGACTTTAAATGAGGTAACATTTTTGTTTGGTCCAGAGATAAAGCCAATAATCACAAGGTTAATCACTGTGGTGTAAATGAGCAAAATCCTGACATGTTACTCTGTCCAAGAACTGATGTTAATGATAGAACACAGTTTTGCAAAGGTGTTTTGTATAGTGAAGAAATGTTAACATCCTCAACAAATAAGGTTGAGAATATGAGATGACGCCCTTCCAATGAGACATCCATAGCACCTCAGCAAAAGGATGATGTCATTGTTAATGGTTCAGCACTGCAGGAAACGGTTACCGCATGAATAGAGAGGCAAGACATACACCAAGCGACTGTGGATGCTAATTCTGTTAGAGTTCTGGATCCTTTTGACTGTTCTTTTTCTTTTTTATTGGAAGAACCATTTCCAATGACAGAACACCCCAGCACTACCAGGTTATACCTCATACCATGCTTTTCGGCCCCAAAACTCGGACCGAACCACAAAAGGAGGGGGAGTATCCATAGTCATCAAAGATACCCACACCTCCAGGTTAGTGGCACTGCACGAAGCATTGGAGACCATCCATGTGCAACTAACAGTGGGCAAAACTGCCTTTCAGTTTGTAGCCTGCTACAGACCACCCTCCCAAACTCAGGATCCCCACTCGGCTTTCCTGAGAACACTGGAGAATATGAAGGTCTCTCCAAACACCATTATATTGGGTGACTTCAACTATCCAAACATAGACTGGGAGCACTACTCAAGCCCCAACACCCTCGCCCAACAGTTCCTAGAATTTATAAACTCAAATGCTATGGAACAACTGGTCACCACTCCCACAAGAGGGGAAAACATATTGGACCTGATCATCACCAACATGGGGACTCTGTGTTCCATACCAGAGGTATACCTCTCATTGGTAAGATCTGACCATAAATTAATCTCACTGGACATCCATATCCCATCCCCACCCCCAGCCAAGGAAACCACGGTGAAGAACTTCTCAAAAGCAAACTTCACACTTCTCAAAACCGAGGTGGAATCCTTCAAAGCCCCTGGGCCAATGGAAAATACGGCCCAAACCGCAGAATCCTTTACAAACACATTCTATGGATACCTACAGGAATGCATGGATCATGCTATCCCAAATAAAACCAAGCCTCACTCCTCCAAAGGCAGGAGACCTGTCTGGTGGACCCCAGCCATAAATAAGCTATACAACAGAAGGAGGAAGCTACTACATGACAGAGCAAAATCCCAAAAAGGAAAGGCATCTCTGATCAGTACTAACAAGAAACTATGATCCCTCATAAAACCATCTAAGGCCAGCTTTGAAAGAAAGATTGCACAAGATGCTAAAGATAATCACAAGGCCTTCTTTAGTTATATCAGGAACCTGGGTGACAACTCCCAGATATGCTCTGAGTTAGTGCAAAATGACAAAAAATACACTGAACCCACAGACATTGCCAACATCCTGGCAGACAGGTTCAGTGCAAACTCCCCCCTTCCCCCTCAAAAGAGCAAATGTCTATCCCAACAGAGTGTAGCCTCCCTGACATCACAGATGCACAGGTGAGAGCTGCCCTCTCCAGAGCAAAAAACACAGCATCAATGGGACCGGACGGTGTCCCGGGCTGTGTCTTACATGAGCTCCAAGAAGAGCTGAACCCTCACATAAAGTCACTGTTCAATCTCAGCCTTACTTCAGGATATGTACCCAAGGAATGGCGTACAGCAACAGTGGTCCCACTCCAGAAAAGTGGTGCCACAATGGACCCTGGAAACTATTGCCCCATAAGCCTGACTAGCCTGGTCTGCAAAGCTATGGAGCGTATCATCATGGAAGTCATAAACAAAGACATTGGGAACCTCCAAATACTGGATCCTACCCAATTCGGCTTTGTTAAGGGCAGATCTTGCCTCTTGAGCCTGGTCGACTTCTTTGAAACAGTCACCAAGGCCATAGATGAAGGGAAGGTAGTCCACACAGCCTACCTGGACCTCGCAAAAGCCTTCGACACAGTACCCCACTCGGGCAGCATAAATAAGCTCACCAGCTTAAATATCAACCCCTATGTCACAAGATGGGTTGCAAACTGGCTCAGGGATAGAACCCACATGGTCAGAATTGCAGGTGCTATGTCAGACTCTAAACCAGTTACAAGTGGCATCCCACAAGGCTCAGTCCTTGGACCTCTCTTGTTCGGTATATATTTCTCTGAGGTACAGGCTAACACGGGAGGACTATGGCTGACCAAGTTTGCAGATGACTGCAAACTGGGTGCCATAATCGACTCACCGACTGACACAAGCATCCTCCAAAAGGGTCTCACAGAGACGGATAACTGGTGTCAGAGCCATGGCCTAAAGCTAAATGCCAAAAAGTGCATAGTCATCCCCTTTGGGAAAATACAAAGTGCCCACAAATTACCACATAGGTGGTAATCCATTAAGTACGGAAGATGTAATTAGGGATTTGGGGACCAAAGTAGATAGCAATCTCTCCTTTGACAATCACGTTGCCAAAGTGGTTAGAAAAACCTTCTATATAGCCCACTTTATCACAAAAGGGTTCACATCTAGATCAAGAGAGGTCATTGTGCCCCTCTACTCATCACTCATCACTCATCAGGCCCATAATTGAATACAATGCCCCATTTGGGATGTACCTTACCCGACACCTGCAGCAAATGGAAAGACCCCAAAAGTACCTCACCAAGAGGATCAAGGGACTCAAACAGATGCCCTACGCAGTTAGGCTAAAAAAACTCCAGCTGTACTCGGTTGCTTACCACCTACTCAGAGGCGATCTGTGCCTGATGTATAAAGCCATGTCCAACCCAGAATTAATAGACATGCTTCACCTCAGGAAATCCAAATCCCTTAGCGCTACACGCTCCAGGGACTTAAACCTCAGCACAGAAATAAATGGGACATGCTGGAGGGACAGATTCATATCCCAGAGGCTCCCCTCCCTCTGGAACAAAATCCCAGTCCATGTTAGGCAGAGCCCCTCAATGACCCTCTTCAAGAGAAATCTTGATGAGTGGATGGGAGATCGTAAGTTTACCCATGGGATCTCTTCTGTGTCCCTACTAGACAGAGGCACACTAAACTAACCTTAAAAGGGCTGTCTTCTGTGACCTACTATACAGAGGCACAGTCAACTAATCTAAAAGGGTGGCGAAAGCCAAACACGCTCTGGCTAGGCTTATAAATGGTCTAGGGCAGATAGCCTAGTATCAACCTATGAACAGAAGTCACAAAGGAAGTACAGAGTGAGGTAAAGGAAACAGTCATTCAGGAGACCAGTAACCCACAGCCAAATGAAACCATGAACAGACTCATTTTTAATCTGTCTAACTATATTTTAACTGCAGATGAGCTATCTGTGCTTTCAAAAGGCCTGAGTTTTGTACCAGTAGCTGTGGTGGATATCGCTAAAATGTTGCCGGAGGTGAAATATTTCATACAGACACTTAACCTAAAGGTACTGTTTGGTAGTAATACATCTAGTTTTTATAACAAATATAAGAGATCTAGTTTATTTGTTCCACAGAACAATAATATCACTCAAGTATTTGAAAGGGCTGTGGAAAGAGATATATACAAGCTATATAATAATTAAAATGTGAAAAAGTTCTTTAATTTGACTAAAAATGAACAAGATCCTATTACTAGTTTAATATGCAATAATGAAATTGTCAAAAATATGCTGATAAAGGTTGGGGCATAGTCGTTTTAAATACTAGCTTCTATTTTAACTCTATGGTGACAATGCTAAAAAGTTGTGACTAAGTAAAAATAACTAAGAGTGAATGTAACACTATTGTAAATGGAGTAAGGAATAGCTTAAAGAGGCTTTATGAACAGAATAAAATTGATAAAGATTTATTAAATTAATAATAGAAAGGCTTGTTATTCCTTTCATTTATGGGATACCTAAGCTGCACAAATCTATGGTCGAACCTCCATTTAGGCCAATAGTTGCAGCTAGAGGATGGGTAATGGAACCAACTTCTAAGTTTTTAGAAAGTCAAATAAGAGTTGATTTTGACAAGACAGGAATGATTATCAGACACAAATGATTTTTTAAAAAAGTTTGATTGGTCTAGAGATGCAAATTTTAATGATTGTAATTTTGTGACACTGAATGTGGCTTCACTGTTCACAATGATAGTTAATGATACTGGAATTTTACATATGAGAGAATACCTTTTAGATTTTACTGAGTATTCCCAACAGTATAATAATTTATTATGTGAACTATTGCTAATTGTTTTAACCAGTAATGTTTTTTTTCCATAAACAGTCATATGCTTAAAATAGGGGAGTAGCAATGGGGACACCTGCTGCTAATTGTTATGCAAATATAGTTATGTTTATTTGGGAGCAGAAATTTATTTTGTCTACAGATAATTGTCTAGCTAAGAATGTTATTTTCTGTCGTCGGTTTGTGGATGATTTGTTTTTAATCTGGAGAGGGGATACTGAGAGTTTTAATGAGTTATATGATTATTTATCATCCACATGTGCTTTTTTAAAATTTAAGAAAACAATGTCATCAGAGAATATTGATTTTTTGGACATTACAGTGTTCAAGGAAAATATGAATGCTTTGGGCACCCAATTATATGAAAAGCTAGGTGGAACACATATTTACATCATGATAGTATCCGCCCACACTATATGTTAGATGGGTCTACTTCAGAAACCTGACAAACCAAAAGACTTAATCCCATAAGTCTGAAAGTTCAAAATACTGAATACATTTTTAATCCAGGGGCAAGCCTCCCTGCACCCCTCATGTGGGGGGCTGTGGCCCCCACACCCCCTGCTAGCTATATACACCAACTCCAAGATCGCACAACAGTGGAGAAAGGGAAAATTCCATCATTCAGTAATTTGAATTTTCAGTCTTTTGGTTTTTCAGTCTTCTGAAGTAGACCCACATTTGATAATATAGTTAAAAGTCAGCTCTATATGGTAGCCAAATTAAACACAGCTAATGAAAATATGTGCATACAATTAAATAATACCAGTAAAGATTTTATGAACAGAGGGTACAATAAGAGAAGAGTGCAAAGTATATGTGAGGAGGTTAAAAATGTAGGTCCACTACAGCTAAACCTACTTTTTCAGAGAATATTCAAGATGAAGTAGTTACCACATGTAAAAATAACAGCATTCGATGTTTGCTTATGTATAAACTGAAACACAAATAATGTTAGAGAAATTATTATGAAATGTTGGCACATCTTACAATATATATACCAGAGTTACAAATGGTAGTAGAGGATAGACTGTATTTTAGTTATAAGAAGGATCAAAGTTTGAAGCAGATGTTACGTTATACAGAGCAAACACTTTTGCATATAAAGACATACCCCAGGATTCAGCAAGCTCTGTACGGCATGCAGGAATAATGCAAGAGCTGCTGCACGCAATATGGCTGAGGAGCGATCCAGGAACAAGCTCCCAGGACGTGCACGAGCGCTCCTACACTATTCCTGCATGGACACAGCTCCTGTATGCTGATTACCCCATTTGCAGGTGAAAACCATGCAAATGAGATGAATTAGCAATCCAGGAAGCAGGCAGGCATCTGTGCAGGAATAGTGTAACCTGCAGAAATGTATTCGGTTAGTAAATTACAAAACGGAGGCATGACAGCTCCAAAGAAAGTATGTATTCAATGTAGTAGGCTTGCCAATGGCCAAATATATAGCCATTGGCATGGGAAATAGTTGCAAAATTATAAAAAATAACTTTTATTTATTTTTTGGCCGATATTGGACGTTTAAGCATAGGGCAGCAGTGCAGAAATGGGATCGGCCCGAAAATAAAAAAAAAAGTTGGAAATAAGCTTTTAAACCAAAATCAGCATTCTGCCATAATAGTCAATGGTATGCATAAGACAACAATACCATGGAATAGTGGTTGCTAAGGGGGAAGGCTGAGTGTCAGTTTTGTAACCATGCATTAGTAGTCAGTTTTATGCAAATGAGGGGACTGATACTGAATCACAGATTTCCCCTCAGTGTTAGCTTGCACCCAACCCTGTAGGTACAGCAACACCATGATATAAGCATAAAAGGTAGATGACCTCATAAGGGGGAGTGTCATGCATGCTGTAAGCTTATTGGAGCTCTGTGGCCCATGTTTGCCCTTAGCTAAGCACAGCTAAGGAAGGGTGTGTGTGTCTGAGGCTGTCTAGCAGTGTTTACATTGCCTAAATGGGTGTGCGCACCGTGCACCAGGTTTTAAACAAACAAAAAAAAAAACAGGAAATAGCAGCTCTGTTCACATCTGAGCACTGGGTATGCAATGTGCACCTCAGGGCTTAAACGGGAAGGCAATGGGAAGGGAAAACAGCAGTTGGAAGGAAATCAAGGAGAACTAGCATAGCTGGAAGGTGAAATGTATCAGAATCAGCCAATTACACAGGCAGCAGCCCAGCCCAGCACACTACTATAAACGATGCAGACACCTTTCACTCTGTTTTTTCCCACAATCCCTACACCACCGGTGTACACAGACAGGGAAATTTTACCTGAGCAAACTAACAAAATGATAGCGGCTGCTGTCGCTCTCATACATCAGTATGTGGAAGAGGCTGAGAGTGGTGAGGATGAGAATGCTGATGACCAACCCACAGTGAGGAGAAGGAAAAGGAGAAGAGTGTACAGACCCAGGGTAACCTACCAGGGGCTACATGAGCTGGAGATAGTGGAGTGCTATAGGGTGAACAGGGACATTCTACAGCAAATTGTTGAGTTGTGCCGGCCACACCTCACACACAGAACCAACAGAGGGGAACCCATCCCAGTGGATACCAAGGTAAGTGTAGACATAAGAATACAAGCCACAGGTACCTTCCAAAGGCCAACTGGGGATATCATGGAGATCTCACAGGCATCAGCATCCAGGGTACCCCACCAGCTCCTGAATGCCATGTCAGCACATGCCAGTGAGCATGTATATTTCCTCAATACCTGTGAGGCGTTGGCCAGCAATATGCATCTCTTCCACCAAATAGCAGAATCCCCTGAGGTAGTGGGTGCTATAGACGGCATGCACATACACATCAAAGCACCACCCAGCAGGCAGGGTAGGGTCTACATAAACTGCAAGGGCTTCCCCTCCATATACTGCCAGGTTGTGTGCAATGCCCAGGGCATTATAATGAATGTGTGTGCTGGAAGCCCTGGAAGCTATCATGACTCCCACATCTGGCATATGACACAGCTGTACCAGAGATTTGCCAGTGTGGACATCCCATATGGCCACCTAGTGGGGAATGCTGGTTACGCACTGGAGACGTGGCTGATGACACCCATCAGAAATGCACACACGCCCGAACAAGAACTCTATAATGAGGCACACGCACAAACCAAAATCATACTAGAGCTTGTGTTTGGGATGCTCAAGTCATGGTTCCAGTGCCTGGACATATCCGGTGGAGGCTTGCAGTACTCTCCAGCTACATGTACAGAAATTTTCATTGTACGTGCCATGCTACACGCAATGATCCTGCAGAAACAGCTGCAGCAGGAACAGGATGGGGCAGGGCCACACAGCACCCCAACATTGCTAAGGCCAGCACAGGCACAGAGTGACTCAGAGGAGGAACAACTTCAGCCTGACCATGTAGGCAGAAGGAGGCATGTCCAGTATGCCCAGGCTTTGGCAAAGAGGCAACACATAGCACATACACTGACACGGTAGGAACCCAGGGAATGACACCTCTCTCTGACTTGCACATACAGTAAAAGGGATGCCAAACATGACACTACCTGTGCGTTACCATGTATAGGGAGTGTACTATGTGCATCTGACATAGTCAGCCCTCCAGCACCATCCTCAATACTAGCACAGCCACAAGGTAAGTCACTCTTCCTATCAATTGCTGAATGGAATAGTATATTCTGCTAGTTGTATCTATGGTATGGATGTGAGCATGCAAGGGAATCGGGTGGCTGAATGGGATGGCAGCAGATAGTGGACATCTATATGGGCAGCATGAAATCCATAACAAATACTGGTGTCAACAAAGTAGGCAGTACTAGACAAGGTGACAAATCCCACTGCAGTACATGTGGTGGCCCAAATTTGTGTCCATAGGACAACACACATGCATGTCAGTGAGGCTCACATACCCAACAACTTCAGTCAACAGGACAGGTGTAGATGACCATAAAGAAAGGCTGTGCTAAGGTCTCCAATTGATAGGAATGGAGAGCAGCCCCCCGCCAGACCTACGCAGACAGACTACAACAGGTCAGGCAGTTGTATGTTAGTTCTGAAGGGTAAGAAGTCTGAAACTGAAATGTCAGTCAGTAAAACCTAAGATCTGTACTCTACAGATATGCCTCTAGTCTGCATGATAGGTCAGAGTACAAAATGAAATAGAAGCCAACAGAGTGCCTGAAATACCAGTACAGGTATAGCAAATGTTTACAGTTGTCAGGTGTGCCCCCCCACAATCCTATGTAGAAATGCAGTAACATGTATGTGTGGGTTTAATAACAGTGGAGCACAGATTACCTGAGTTGGCCCAATTTACAGGATAGATTGTTGTATGTGTACAATATGGAGGGCTCAGTGTGTTCGGTTGTTGTGTGTTGTGTATTGTGTGGAAGTGGTCAGCATGTAGGCATGGGGGGGGTTGTGACCCAGTGGCCTATGGCCAGTACTGTCGATGACAGAGCCATGTTCCGACAACTGCAGTGACAACCACAACGCATCCCAGCAAGACCCAGTTCAACAGTCATCCATACACATTGTTCAGATGTCAATATTTGTCACCATCTCAAAGATGGACATGCCATGAATGTGGGTCCAGGCATACACACAATACACAGGTGGAAGTGCCCTAGACAGAGTATATAAAATGTAACTGTCAACTGCACACACCTCTGGAATTGTGCATACAGGTTAGCAGCACATTAGTTGTCTGTGTAGTATGGAATACTGATGTATTCTGGCCAATCACTGGCAGACCACAAAAGGCACAGTTATGAAGTAATGAGAACCTGCCTATGTCTCTGCACAAGGTAGCATAAGGGGAATGTCCCAGGTATATCTGGGAGTCAGCTGCAAGAAGCTTCCATATCACACATGCACTCAGCTCACCCCACCATCAGCCACAGGTTTATCACAGGTCATATCCCTGCTGCTGGAAATGAGTACAGTATGACCTCCACTTCTGTATGGGAATACCCACAGAATGCAGCATGCTGAAGAGGTGTCCCATGCAGGTGTGTCCCTAGCTGAAAGCAACACCCTGCCAGCATCCAGAACAATGTATTAATATGGACAGAAACTATTGCCATTAACACCTCGCACACTTACCCGGTCACCCCAGGGGAATACAGTGGCTCACAGCCTGGGACTGTAGGAGTGACAGAATGCACTGGCCTGATACAGATGGCCTGCATCACTACCAAATGCCCCACAGTCCTCTGTCAAAGGCCTGTGCCTCACCCATACTGCCAATATATGTTATCTCATGGGGTCCCAACTAACAACATAACACAGTCCACAGAACACAAATGCAAGGCCATGTCAGCAAATTCCAGTAGCATGCCCACCATGTCCTACTGCATGAACTGTGGACCAACCCCTAAATACCACTGGGATAAAGGGACAACTATAGGGATACTTCTCAGATATCGCTCGCATAATGTTAGGAAGAGGATAGAATAACAGAGTGGGGGTGTAGAAGCATGGACCCCATGGAGTGTGTGAAGTCTGAAACTCTGATGTGTGCCCATACTACCCCTGCCTGGAAACCCAGTAATGGGTGGCTACAAACCCATTCATAAACCACAATGTGAAGGGGAACTGACCAGATATATGAACCCTGCCTCTGGGTAATCTGGGTGAATCTGTACAGCTGAGAGGTATGGCCACAGTAGGATATGGCCATTCTGTTATGTTGATAGATGTACAAGCAGGGGGTCCTCAGCCACCACAGTACCAAGGTGCTGAACCATTTACACAGACCCATCAGCAAGTGTCTGCAGCTACCCCTCAAGAATGGCATGATTATGCAAGAATATGTAGGCTACAGACCACAATACTGGACACAGCTTAATTCATCTTGTATTTCCCAGGAAATAACTGTGAACAAATATGTATGTCTGTCAGTAGTTGATGACATAATACATCACAGTGTAAAATAGTACATATGTCTGAATATCTCTGCTAACACCAACCATGTAACACAAGCAGCACAGACACAATAGTTACAGTACCCCACTGTCTTTCAGCCATTTTGACTCCATATTGTCAACCTATCTATAGATATCCTGCAGAAACAGGTTGCTAGCTGTAGGTGTAAAACAGTGCAACATACCAGGAAAGGATTCACACACTCAGTACAGAAGGTCATACTGGGCATGCTCCAACACTTGGAGAAATGAAGCCCATGTCTGACAACAGTGGACTATACATATCTGTCAGTCGCAGATGTCTGTGCAGACACACCACATTGCACACCATTTATGCTTTGCACACACATTGGATAGGAATACTCATACATATGCAAGGCCAACACACTATAATAGGCAAACATACACACACGCAGATGTGGAGAAAGAGAGAGAGGCAGACAGTGACAAAGAGATTGCCATCATGAGGCCTGTCCCACCCACCAGACATCCAATTGACCAATATCACGTGATATGCCAATGTCAATCACTGTAGACATTTGCTTTTGGTATCCTTCAGCCCTATAGTGCCTGTGGTGCTTGTGATAACTGTATAACATGATAGTACATATCAGTATTCATCTAGCATTTGTATACCCAGTCCTGTCAAATGTAAAGTTGTGTGTGGCTTAGTGTTTTGTGTGTGTGTGTGTGTTTCCAGAGGAATGGTTTATGGCCCATTCACACACACTGCACTTCCCATCGCCCATGTTAGCACTCATGCTGATGTGAGTCACCTTGAAATAACCCTCTGGCCAATTCTCAGCGCTATAATCTCTTTGGTGCTTGCGATAACTGTGTAATGCTATAGTGTGACATACTAGTTAGGTAGGAGTTCTCATCCCAGACGTAGCAACTGTGAAACTTTGTGTGTGTAGAGATTAATTATTTTGAGGCCATTTACAGTTACTACACCCCCCATTGCCCTACTTTAGCAAGCCTGCTGATGTCAGTCACCTTGAAATACCCCTTTGGAGAAGGGCCAACCCTATAAGCTCTTTGGTGCATGCGATAACTGTGTAATGCTATAGTGTAACATACCTAATTAGGTACGCTTTCTAATCCCAGACATGGCAACTGTGAAACTTTGTGTGTGTGTGTGTGTGTGTGTGTGTGTGTGTGTGTGTGTGTGTGTGTGTGTGTGTGTGTGTGTATGTGTGTGCGAGTGTGTGTAGAGATGAATAATTTTGAGGCCATTCACAGTCACTACACCTCCCATTGCCCTACTTTACCAAGCCTACTGTCAGTCACCTTGAAATACCCCTTTGGAGAAGGGCTAGCCCTATAAGCTTTGTGGTGCATGCCATAAATGTGGAACAATGCTGTAGCAGTAACTACACAGGTATTGGTTTGAATCCCATCTGTGGCAAGTGTTTGTGTGTGTACATATGTATGTGTGTACCTCAACGATTTTGGTCCCATTTACACCCAGTACACATCTCAGAGGTTGACCTTAGCAGTCCTGCAGATATCATCCACCTTAGAAGTACCAGTTGCCAACCCTAAACCATGTCAGGTCAGTGGTGCATGTGGTAAATGCATAACATAATGGTCCGTAAAGATTGTTAGATAGAGATTTGAACCTCACCCCTGGTAAATGTGTGTTTAGGGTAAAATTATTTTTGGGATCTCTCATCCACTACATCACCCAATGCCAGTATTTACAAGGGCTGGTCATGGTCCTCACCTAAGAAATACCTTGGGACAACATCCATTCTCTAAGCTCCATGGCATGTGTGATAAATGCGGTACACTGTAGTAACAATACATAGCTAGGTAGGTGTTTGAATCTCAGTTCTACAAGTGTGCATGTGGTGTCATCAGTATCCTGTGTAGAGATTGCTGACATTATATAATAACAGGATGCATTGTAAGGTGGGTTTTGCTAAATTATTATGTTGAGGACCTGGTATATGTCACAATGTCCACCTTACAAGGACAACAGATGTCAAACACCAGAGAGGTTGGTGTCGACAATCCATAGCCCTACGTGTGACATTATGGATTGATGAATAATATAGGCAACCCTTGTATTACTCAGGGAACACTCTCCACCCATGTCTCATACACAAACACACTTTGCTAGGCAACAACCACTATATTGGTAGTTCCCTGCATATTGCCTCACAGATGGTAACCACGGTGTGATTGCAGTAGGCTACATGCCTATTTACCACAACAGTGCCACTGACATCAGAAAGTACTGTGATATTTTACATCTCCTGACTGTGTGTTATCCAGTAAGTAAAAGGACATGGCACCCTGTTCCATCCCTACAGTAGGCAAATAAATGCTTGCAGTGGTCCTTTTGCTATGTCCCCCACTGGATGCCTGCAACAACTCAACTGCCTTATACACATGCCCTGTATGGACAGACGCCACTAACTCTACTGAATACCTGTATTATGATGTCAATGTAGGTGCAAGCATGACCTCAGTTCCATAGCCAGGTCTCACCAAATGAGGTCAGGAATGCTACATCAGAAGATAACAATCAGTCCACAGAAAATGCCCCGGAGACCTCAAGTACACTTCCACATGTCACAGAACATGCGTGTGGGACATGTGCACAACCCAGACACTGTCCATGTTATAGAATATAGATCACATACATGGGAAGCAGTGCACATCACTGGCCACCCACAATAGTAACCCAGATGAGTGAATGGTGAATACAGTTCCCACCTGTGGGGACCACTCCAGGGACTACAACCCTGAGCCACACTGAAGACCATTGTCATGTGGCCTGATGCCAAGGTATTCCCTTTGCCTAGCCTTGTACAGCCTTCAGGCCCATTCACCTACTACACACCTGTGAAGCAATGAACCTATGCATCTTAGTACTGGCAAATACATCTGTGTGTGTGTGTGTGTGTGTGTGTGTGTGTGTGTGTGTGTGTGTGTGTGTGTGTATGGAAATTAATGATTTTGAAGCCATTCACAATCACTACACCGCCCATTGCCCTACTTTAGCACACCTGCTGATGTCATTCACCTTGAAATAACCCTTTGGCCATATATCAGCCATATAAGCTCTGTGGTGCTTGTGATAACTGTGTAATACTGTAATGTAGCAAACTAGTTAGGTAGGAGTTCTAATCCTAATTCTGCCAACTGTGATAATGTGTGTGTTTCCCTGAGAGAGTGTGTGCATTTATTGACACCTGCTACACTTCCCTTATCCCTCCTTTAGCACTGTTGCTGATGCCACTCACCTTCAAAGATACCTTTGGACAGCTCTCCAACATGTAAGCTCTGTGGCATGTGCAATAATTGTGTAACACTGTAATAGCAATACATAGTCAGGCAGGGGTTTGAAACTTAGTACTGGTAAGTGTGTGTGTTTATGGGCAGGTAATCAGTATCCTGTGTGGGTGTTGGGGTGATTGTGTAATGACAGGATCCACTGCAGTGTGGGTTTTGCTACATCATTATATTGAGGACCTATATGTCCCATTGTCCACATTACAAGGCCAACAGTTTTCAAACACTGTAGAGGTTGTTGTAGACAATCCTCAGCCATAAATGTGTACAGCCATGTGCAATTACTATGTGACAGTATGGAGTAGTAAACAATATGGGCAACCATTATAATACCCAGATACCACTCTCCACCCACGGATCATACACAAACACGCTTGGCTCTTACTGTCATACTCCCTTCCTTTCTTACTTTCTCTCTCTCTCCCTCTCTGGTGGATGTGGAAAAGTGCATATGTTTTGAATAGGCAGCAGCTTGAGATTTGTAAGTAATTCTCATGATCAGCTGATGGCCTTTGCACGAATTGCAGTCCCCCACTTGCTAATTGCATGTGGAACAGCTGTGGTATCATTCCTATAGCCAATTGCATGGAAATACACTCCTGTAATTAAACATTTCATGTGGGTGTTGGCCCTTTTCCTTCACTGTGAGCAGGACTTTATGTGGGTGTTTGACAAACAGCTTCACAGAGGGTAGTGGGAAATACCTCTTACAACATACACTGTGGAGACAGGCCAACAAACAGGAGGGGGATGTTCAAGACATGGGGACAGAATGTAAGTATTGCTGTTCTACATTTGAAGTAATGTTGGTTTAACAGGGATTGTGTGGATATGGCTGTTCACATGATTTAAAGTCTGGCAAGACAGTGGTATGTGACTGAGGAAACTCTCACCTGTAGGGCTATCTGCAAACTGGCCAGAGTTTGGAGTCTTACATGTGTTGTGTTACTCACACATTTCCTATCTTTAGAAATGCAGTAGCATACTCTGATGATTGCAGTCAGTACATGGTGACATCCATATGAGTTACTGACTTCATATCCCTCAGAAGAGATATGTCACAGCAAACCCTGTTACACCAGGAAATTTCTCACAGTTTATCACAGCAATATGTCAATATTGGCCCTGTGTTTGTGCCTCCGTCCCCCAGGTCTGTCACCCTTTGTCCATATGTCATGCAGTAAGAGGTGCATATATACAGTACATCATTATTTACTGACATCATACTTGATATGCCAGTGAGATATCAGACTGCTAGACATGTTATGTATAGTAGGCCTTATATTTGAGGACAAAACCTGGACATTCTGTTGTAATGTGTACAGTAGAGAGGTCTGTGTACTTATGGTGATTGTTAACAGAGTGTGCATTTCGAATATGTTACTTGGCCTGTGTACAGACTGTGGTAGATGTCATTGTCCTTGGTCCTGTTCTGTCTGATGTTGCATGCTGCTCCAGTTTATGGTACCCTATCAGCGTACATGTTTGTAGGGCCAGACTGACACATGTCCCATACCATAGTCAGGCATCAGACTACACTGTGTATTGGCCCAGTATATGTAGGGTTAGTGTGTGAGTGGCACATATGAGGATGGTTTTGTTCACACAGTCCATATACTGTAATATTAATTAGGCTTACCATAATGTGACTGTGACTGTATTCAGATTGGTTGTGGCTAAGCACTTTCACACTGGTGTATGTTACTCCATGCTGTTACATGCCTGTAGTGCCTGCTATATTTGCAAGTACATATGTAGTCCCCCATAGGAAACTTGGGTCAGTGTTGTGGCAATCTGCCTGTAGTTTGCACAGTGATTTGTGACATGCATACCCTGCACAGTGCTTTGTGACATGCCTACCCCCTCTGTGTATTAACCTAGTGTGATGTTATGTCCAGATATTTGTCAGATTTACTGTAGCCTGGCCACCATAACTGTTGTGTATTTCTGACAAAGCAGTGGGATGCTGTAAAATGTATGTCAGTAACTAGTGGGAAGTATGTGGCCTTGGGACCTCTGCTCCTCCAGTTAATATGTGTTAGGACAGACAGGAGTGTGTGCATCAACTGTGTGAGCTTATCCATTCCAATATTTTAGTGATATCCCCATTTACATGGCTGTAAACATCCACTTTGTCAGGCATGGTCCACACATCTTGCACTAAGGAGTTCTGTGTATACCTCTGGATTGACAAGATTGTGTCCGACTGTCCACGTTTATTGGTCATATCTCTGCTGTATTCCACAGGATCATTATTGTGATTTGTGTGGTACTTCACTATGATGATCTTATGATGTCTGTCAGTAACTGATGGCGTACATGTCAGTATCAGGTGACTTCTCACACATGTCTTTAACACAACCCCTGTTACTGTAGCAACATTCTACATTTAATCCTGCAGTACTTACTTGACATCCCCTTGCATTAAGAGGTTGTGACTATTGGTGCTGAGGTATGACTCCACTACATGTTATGGGCATATGTTATATATGTGTGTATATATACATATATATATATATATATATATATATACACACACACACACACATATACATATATATATATATATATATATATATATATATATATATATATATATATATATATATATATATATATATATATAAATGTGTGTATATATATATATATATATATATATATATATATATATATATATATATATATATGGGTCTATATTAGATAGTCGAAGTTCCATAACTCTGAACACCTAATGGTCGAACCATTATGTTCGAAGTTACAGAACTTCGAGTATGTAAAAAAAAATAACTACAACAACGGACAAAACAATAACTTGTTGTAAGCAACCCCCTGTTACTTAAATATACCAACTCTGAGATAGCACCACATTGAAGTGAATGGAAACCTCCCCTTATGGAGATTTCCATTCAAATGCTCGAACTTTTACAAATTCGAACTTATGGCCTTGGCCATATGTGGTTCGAACTTTTAAAAATTCGACTACATGATAGGAACCCATATATATATATATATATATATATATATATATATATATATATGTATATATATATATATATATATATATATATATATATATATATATATATATATATATATATATGTGTGTGTGTGTGTGTGTGTGTTTGTGTGTGTGTATGTACATGTATACATATATCTACATATATATATATATCCTTGTTATTTGTAAACATGAGTGTTGTATATACTTTCCCAGATGTATCCCACCATATTTATCTGATATGTGTATATTTAGATATAACAACATACTGATTCAATACTATTTTCACTAACAAGTACTACACAATTGTAGAAGTCAAAGCAGTTGTTCACTACTATTCAGTATCTGTATTGACAGATATATTGGGAAAAACAACAAACATTTTTACAGCTGTGATGGCTTAGTGGTTAACTGCTGTGACTGTAGTCTTCAGGGTCATGGGTTCATGACCTGCAAGGGCTGTTTATTTTCTTGCTAGGCAGAGCAAGGGCTGTTGGATACAGAGTTTTTAAGGCAGTTTTGAGCAGCTTTAAGTGGGTTTGTGCAGGTTTGCATGACGGTAAGCAGTGCTAATGTACGGTTAGACGAAAAGGCGCTTACACAGTGTAGGCTTCGCTTACCAGTGCTCAAATCTGCTTAGCAGTTACATTTAAACAATGCTTACTCCTGCTAAGCATAGTGTAGCATTGGTAACCAGTGATCACATTCCAGTCTGATCAAATATAGCAGGGTAATGACATCTTTAATAAGTTTATTTAATTCCATTTAAATAACATGTGTCTATGTGCTGTTATTACAGTATCAAGGGGTGTGAATATGTTGTATGGGACACCTGAGTATATATGGCTAGTACAACAATCTTTTCTGTTTGTATGTGTTTCATACACGGGTAGTATCCCAGGTTATATGCAGTCACACTTGCATGTATTCTGTCATTACGTTACTACTATTAACAGTGCTTTCTCAAGTAAGACTAGATTGCAGATTGTAGTACTGGAACTGTACACCCCTACATGCAAAGCTGGACTCTGAGTACTGACTGTCGTGTTCTTCATGTGTGAGCTGTATGTTATTAAGTATTTACTACTGGATAGTAATCTGATATGTGGATATTAACTATGGACTACTGTGTGTATTGGACATATCATTGAGGGCTGCTGTCATGTAGTAATGGCATACCTATCAGTGTCAGACATCTATTTGTCAAAACATTCATCCTAATGCATAACCTGTTGGCTAGCTGATTTCTTTCTGTCCTCTGTACAGATATGCAGATGTTAGGTATCCATCTTGGCTGTTTACAGGCAGTCTTTGCTTGACTGACACTGACATGTCTGCCCAGCTGTGTTATGAATGCCACAGCTAGGAAACCCCACCCTGTATGCACCACATGCCATGGATACCTCAACTAGACTACCACAGTCAACAGAACATGCTTGGGTACAGGTCTCCAACCCAGACACTAGCCATGTTATGTAATATATGTTGCATACATGTCAATTGGAGCACCTCACTGCACTGGCTGTCTGCAAGAGACAACCAGATGATCGGATGTTGCATTTAACTGTCACCCTGAAGATCACTCACGTGGCATCAATTGATAGATGGCCTGCTGACAAATGTCAGGTGGCATGATACCACTGTACCCACAACCCCTACTCTTCTCATCTCTCCATGGACAATATCCAATACCTGCACCTATGGACCCCAGAATTGACAAATGCGTCAGTGTGCATTACTGAGAATTATAGTGTCTGTGTGTTTGTAAACTTGTAGTTGATAATACCCTGAGGGCCTTCTCACCCACTACACCCCCCATTGCCATAGTTAGAAATGGCTGCTGCTGTAATGGACATTAAATGTACCTTGTTACACTCTTCACCCTATGGGCTACCTGGAGCTTGAAGTACCAGCACAACAGTGTTGTAGAAATGGGTAGATAGGCATGGGTTACCCTCTGAGTCCTGGCAAGTGTGTGAAAGCATGTATATTTGTAGGATACAGCATTCTGAGGCCACATTCTCCAAATAAAATACACCTTTCCATACAGCATAGGGGATAGTGATGTTGCTGACATTAGTAGAGCCATGACAAACCATCAGCCTACTATCCCTGTGCAATAAATGCATATTCCTGTAGTAGCACTGATGAGACTGACAAGGGGTTGTATTGCAGTCCTGGTCAATGTATGATTGTGGTTATATGTTCATATGTCCATAGGTAGGTACTAGGCTATTGGGCCTAGGGCCTATATAACCTTAGCCAAAAGGTGCCCTGACTTTCGCCACCCAAGAAAATTATTTTCCTGTGTCCCTGTCGAGCAGAGACACAGAAGTGATCCCCGGGGTGAATTTCCTATCTCCTATCCAATCATCATGACTTTTCTTGAAGAGTGCTAATGAGGAGCTTTGTTTGATATAGATAGGCAGTTTGTTCCAGAGTATGGAAAGTCTCTGGGACAGGAATCTGTCCCTCCAGCATGTTCTGTTTATTGTGGTGACAAGGTTTAGGTCCCTAGAGCGCGTTGCTCAGAGGGATTGAGATTTCTTTAAGTGGAGCATGTCCAGCAGCCGTGGGTTTGACATAGCTTTGTATGTTAGGCAGAGATTGGTGAGTAGGCGATATGGGACTGAGTAGAGCTGGAGGTTTTTGAGACAGTCTCCATATGGCATCTGTTTGAGGCTGGTAATCCTCTTAGCGAGGTATTTCTGTGGCCTTTCCAATTGTTGTAGGTGTCTTGTGAGATACATGCCAAATGGAACATTGTACTCTATAATGGGTCTGATGAGGGATGAGTAGAGAGGAACAATGACCTCCTTTTTTCTAGAGGAGAAACCTTTTGTGATGAGGTGTGCTACATAGAAGGATTTCCTGACTATTGTGGTGATGTGATTATCAAAGGAGAGACTACTGTCCACCTGTGTCCCAAGGTCTCTTATCACACTTTCAGTGTTAAGTAGACTACCGCCTATTTGGTAGTAAAGAGTTTTTACCAAAGGGAATGACAGTGCACGTTTTGGCATTGAGCTTGAGGCCATGGCTTTGACACCAGGCATCTGTCTCAGTGAGGCCCTTTAGTAGGATTCTACATCATTAGGAGTTTTGATTATGGCTCCTAGTTTGCAGTCATCTGTGAACTTCATTAGCCAAAAACCTTCTGTGTTAGCCTGTACATCAGAGAAGTAGATACCAAACAGTAGAGGACCCAGGACTGAACCCTGTGGTACTCCACATGTCACTGGTCTGAAGTTGGATTTGGAGTCTACTACTTTCACAGTGTGGGTTCTATCAGTGAGACAGGTGGCAACCCATCTTGTGACATAGAGATTTATACCTAGTTTATTGAGTTTATCTATAATTCCAGAGTGGGGGATCGTGTCAGAAACCTTGGCGAGATCTAGATAGGCTGTGTGAACCACCTTACCCTCATCTACGGCTTTGGTGACTGCTTCAAAGAAGTCTATCAGGTTTAGGAGACATGATCTGCATTTTACAAACCCAAAGTGGGTGGGGTCCAGAGTTTGGAAACTACCAATGTCATTGTTTATAAGTTCTATGGTGATACATTCCATAGCCTTGCAGACCAGGCTTGTCAGGCTAATGGGACGGTAGTTCCCGAGGTCCGTGGTGGCTCCCCCTTTGTGGAGTGAGATAACCGTCACTGTGCGCCATTCAGTGGGCACAAAGCCTAAGGTGAGTCTATGACTGAACATGGTACTTAGGTGGGGTGCCAGTTCATTCTGTAGTTCATGTAGAACGCAGCGTGGGATGTTGTCAGGTCCCATGGATGCTATGTTCTTGGCTTTGGAGAGTGTTTTTTTTTTTTACCTGTGCAGCCATGATTACAAGAACTTTGCATTCTTCCGGTATAGAGATGGGCCCTTTAGGGGATGAGAGGGGGGTAAAGTTAGCACTGAACCTATCTGCCAGGATGTTAGCAATATCAGTTGATTCTGTATATTTAGTGCCATTGTGCTGTAACTCAGAGGAGACCTGAGTGTTGCCATTGAGATTCTTGACATAGCTATAGATTGCTTTGTGGTTGTCTTTAGAATCAGTGGCGATTTTGTTTTCGTAACTAGCTTTTGAGGATTTTATGAGGGATCTCAGCTTCCTAATGAGACTGACCATGGAGTTCCTCCAGTCATGGGATTTTACTCTTTTTTTGCAACAGTTTCTTTCTTCTGTTATAGTTTTTTTATGTTAGGGGACCACCAAATTGGCTTCCTTTTTTTGGAGGATAGCATCTTGGTTCTGTTAGGAATTGCATGATCCATGCACTCGTATAAGTGCTTATAAAGTGCATTTGTGTAGGATTCAGCAGTCTTACCTCTATTGTCCGTCAGCATGGGTGTCGTGAAGTTTGCCACTTCTGTCTTAAGAAGCATGAAGTTGGCTTTGGAGACTTGTTTTATGGTGGTTTCCCTAACAGGGTTGGGATGTGGATGTCTAGGGTGATTAGCTTGTGGTCAGATTTGACCAATGAGGAATTGACCTCTGGTTGCCCATGTTGGTAATGACCAGGTCTAGGATATTGCCGCCCCTGGTGAGGGTGTGGATAAGTTGATCCATGGCATTGGAATTTATGAATTCCAGAAAACATTGAACACAAGAGTTGGTACATGAGTAGTTTTCCCATTTAATGGTGGGGTAGTTGAAATCGCTTATTATTAGGGTGCTAGGTTGTACCCTAATATTTTCCATTGTATCAAGAAATGAGGAGTGGGAATCCTGGGGCATGGTGGGGGATCTGTAGCAAGCTACAATTTGGATTGCTGTCTTACCCAGAGTTAGTTGCACTTGGATAACCTCGGATGCATTATGCTGAGCAACTAACCTGGAGGTGCAGATATCCTTAATGAATATGGACACACCTCCGCCTTTAGTGTTTTGGTCCAGGTTAGGTGGCCGAAAGGTGTGGTATGAATTACAGATTGGTAATGCAGAGATGCTCTCTGGACCCTTGAACCAGGTCTCTGTCACTGCACAGATGTCGATGTTCTCCATTTTATGGAGTGCCTCGAGTGAGTGCATTTTGAGGTTTAGACTTCTAGCATTGAATAGCATTACCCACAGATTTTGCTTGCTTGTACCTGTTACAGTGGTGAATTTGTCATTTGAACCTTGCCTAAAAAAGGCAGTATAGGGGTGGCAAGAGCCTTAGCCAGTATCCGGAATCCCAAGGACGACAGGTGCAGGCCATCTCTGGCAAAGCATCGTGGTCTGTCGATCTTGTCATCCCAGGCAGACAGATACTGGATCCCCTTAGAATGACACCAGAAGCTTAGCCAATTGTTGATGTCAATCATTTTGTCCTTGTACTATGGTATCATTCTGGGTGATGGCAGGATGCTACTCAGGGCTAGGATTATACCTGCATGGAATACAAGATCGGAGAGCTCCTCCATGTCTCTTTTCATGTAGTCCAGGGAGGTACATCTCAGGTCATTCACACCAACATTGACAATGACAGAGTCATATTTGTACTTGGTGTGGAGTGACCTGAGTGCATGCATTATGTGGCAGATCCTGGCACCCGACAGGCAGCTGACAGTAACTTTCTCTTTGTTTAGCCTGGTGAGTGGAACTTCAGTGTGCCTGACTATAGAGTCACCTATGACTAGAGTGTTGGGTACATTGTTATGCCTTATGGGCTGTGGTTGAGTGGTACAGTGTGTTTGTGGGCTGTGTGTCATTTGGGTTGTGTTGGGGGGTGGATGTTGCTTGCTTTTCTGCTTTGGAGATCCCTGTTGCCTGGGCAGAATTTTGAGAGCCTCCACGAATGTAGGTGTGTGTTTTGTGTTTCTATGTGTATGTCTTGGTTGTGTAGGTTTTGAGGGATTATATGATGAGTGTGGTGTGGTGTAAGTGTTTACCTTCTCCTCTTGACTGTCTAGTCCAGTCTTGGTTGATGAGAGCTTTGCTTCCAGTTTGGCTGTATAAGTGCATCTGTCACAGGGTCACAGGTTCTAGTGTTGGGCGGTAGGAGGAGAGGGTTGTCTGTGTACATGAGGCAATTGCTGCATTGCCCCAAGATGCCCAGTTTCATCAGATAGACAGGATAAAACACCAGGAGCTGACCTTAGACATGCCTGGATAGGTGCTTATTTATTAAGTACTAAAAACTGTTTTCCTCTAGACAAGTGAGGAAAGTTGAGTGCTGTAGTAATTTGTAGCTTATTTAGTGCTTACAATGAGTTCTGAACAAGTGCTGAGCTCAAAGAAATAGATCTGAGTGCTGAAACTAAAAAAACTGGCTAGTTCTAAGAAACAAAATTAAGCTAGAAGGCTTCCCTCCAACACAGAAAGGCTTGGGGGCTCAGAGGCTTACAAACAGTCCTGGATACAGGGGCGGGCAACTGCAAAGCTGCCAAGTATAAGAACACAATACCAATAGGGAGGGAGGGAAATGATATGATACACTCGGCAGGAAATCAGAACAAAAAACCCAAACAGATGCTTAATAAATGTAGACAATTTCCAGTTAATACCTCACACACAGTGAAACTAGCTAGAAAAGTATGCAGCAGACAATAAAAGTGCTATAAATAACTCATAAAAATAAGCAAAAAACAGGATGCTTCATGTTATATATTACAGATCCGAGTTTGCTCAGTGCCCTTCCTTCGATTAGCTCAGTGTCAGAGTATTATCATGGGTTTCAGTGAGTGAAATATCCAATGTGGGGTGTGGGTGCTGGGTATACTGTCTTTACACCATGGTACCCCCAGTACATGTCCCAAAGTCCACTGTATAAGGACCACTGTCACTGTCAACCATACAGAAAACTGATTACACTATCCAGCCCAATGATGCATGTGCTGTGTGCAAATTATCTATAACAGAATGGACTCACTGACAAGGTAGTTAGCATTGATAAACCCAGGTCTCTCAGATGTGTCTATGACTGTTATGTGTTTGTCAATGTGTATATAACATTATGTCGTACTATGTATTGTTCATTAATACTCAGTATATCCCCCATTACCATACTGTACAAGCCCTGGTGATGTTCTGCACTTAACAAGAAACTCAGGACACACCTCATCCTAAAAGCTGTGTGGTGTGTGCAATTAAGGCCAAACACATTAGTAGCAATAAGTACCTAGGTAGGGGTTCTACTCTCAGTGTTGCCAAGTAAGTGTGTGTGTATGTGAAGAGATATACTTCAGTTTGCAGAAAATACTTGTCTCAGGAGGTCATCTGTCCAAGAAATGACTGGCAAATGTTAACATTTCAAAGGAATCATCTTGTAGAAATTCATTCCATCAAAATTAGTAGTAGATGTGTAAATGCCCTCCTCCCCACTGTATAGTTGTACAACGATATTGGAGTTGGTATATATATATATATATATATATATATATATATAAATAGTTGGGTGTGGATGTTGTGGCCACAGCCACCATCATTGGGGTTATTGTTGTGTGTATCCCCCCACTTAGTCTGCTGTAATACTGTATAGTTTATGTTAACAGGTTAAGTAGTCGTCAATCACACTTTGTGTGGTTCTACGCCACCCCACTCCCTCCAAAGTGGAGGGCTGTACTACCCACACCAGCACACCTATATTTACCAACTCCAGGATTGAACTACATTGGGGAAGAGGACATATACCATGCCAGTACCATCATCAATGACATTAAACTAGCAGACTGATTACTTACTGATGTGATGTTTTGCCTATTTTGTATTGGTGGAATTACATAGGCTAAAATGGGTTCACTGCAAAATTAAGTATATCCATGTGTACAGTATTCTCTGTGTATTGCATCAACACCAAAGCCTCTGTGTGTGTGTGTGTGTGTGTGTGTGTGTGTGTGTGTGTGTGTGTGTGTTATACACAAACATGTGGTGTGTGTCACCCAGTACATTTACTATTGTCCACTGTAGAAGGGCTGCTGACATCAGTCACCATGCACTCACCTGTATACACCCCTCAGACCTATCAGCCATGTGGCACATGCAGTATCTGTTATACAGACCTATTACTTATGTTCAGCTGTATCCAGGATATGACAAAGTCAATGTGTCACCACAGTGCCATACCTGTTTTAGGAAACAACAGCAGACCAACATCCTGCTGACACATAGACACCTACAACACAAACTGAATACATTATGGAGACCACAATCAGTCAGTGTTAATAACAGCTATAATGCACACACACACACACACACACACACACACACACACACACACACACACACACACACACACACACACACACACACACACACTTATGGGTGAGGTGGCACAAAGATATTACACAGACCTCTCATTACCCAACTGTCAACATGCATGACATATGGCACTCAACAGCATACACTGCAGCTATACCCAATCCCTGTTATGAACATTATACATCTCTGTGATGCCTGAGTTGTGTTAGTAGGTGATGCCCCTTCCCCTGGAATACACTGCACCCATGTACACAGTATTGCTGTGCACCTGTTCAGCACCCTGACATGTACTGTGCACCATACCTCGCAAGTGTATACACCATTGCTGAATGTGTATCTGTGTGGCAGTTATGTTTGCTCTGTTGCTCACAGCCCCTATGTGTTTGTCTGACACGTACCTGGGATGATATGAGGACAGATGTCAATAGTGAATGCCTGACCTCTGATTTGCAGATCTCATCATCAGCAGTGCATGTATGAGCAATAAAATCCAATTACACTGACAACCTTTAAAGCATACTGTGGCTATGAGGAGTGTACACACCCTTATTGACATGCCAACCTCTTCCCTGATATGCAGTGGGGCCACAATACTGCATATGTTAACATTACACACACCTGATATGTGACATATGACCTATGCAATCAAATGCAGTATCAAACAAATGTGTCAGTTGTGCAGATGCTGATTGAGATGCATACAATATGTGGGTTGCATAAGTGTGCACACCCTTAACACAATGGTTTGTTGCAGCACGTGTTAAGTGAACTACAGCAGTCACTGTTCCTGGAAGGTGTATACTAGCATGGCCCATCTTCACTTGCCATTATTTGGTCACTCCGGCCTAAAAATTTCCCCCAACTCTGCCAAATTGCAAGGTCAGCTCATGTGCACAGCCCTTGGAGGTCACTCAGTGCCTTCACTATTGCTGTGGAGTTAGGGTTATGTCTGGCACAATTCATGACCTTGACTGTGTTCAGCTAAAGCCATTCCTAGTGAGTTTTGGATGTATGCTTCAGTTCACTGTTGTGTTTCAGGATGACACCCCTCCCCATCCTCAGCCTTTTTGCAGATGCTTGACAAATATGAGCCATGCATGAGTGTCATTTTGCAGTGTCCCAAATTCAGAACACCATGTCTACTGGCCTAGTTCCTGCTAATGAACAGCAAACCTAAAGGTGTACACTGGCACCAGCAAAGTACAGATAGGGATGGTGGGCCTGAGGTGTTGCTTGTGTAGCACATGTATCTTCATTAACACTGTCTGTAGGTTTCAGCCTTGGTCTCAGTACACCATTACACATTGCAACACATGCCTTTGGGAGACTTGATGTTATGCATATGCTACCTGTAGAGACCCATGGATGATATTTCCTGTGGAACAACTCTTCCATCTGATTACCCTAACCCATAGGCCACACATATGCAGATTCCAGGCAATTGTTGACACAGATACGGCACAGGCAGTACTTGCTAGACATTCCTGCAAGTCTCTCAGTGTTGCTGCATGTTTCTGGGCAGCCTCCGTGACCAGTCTGCAACATGTGTTGCCATCTGTCTTGGATGGGCATCTGTTTATTTTCTACAGTAATGTTGTCCCATACTTCATAGTCACATACATGACTGTCTGCACTGTTTGCCATGGTATATGCAATGGTGAGGTAAGGCTACGTCTGCCACTCCTGAGTGTTACCTTTTGGATATGGGATCCATTCCATGGTTTGTAAGATGTGTGCAAGCCATGGCTGCCTCTGTTGCAGATGAGTGGGCAAATGCCATTGACATACTTCTTGGACAGCAGACCATTACTTGGTGTGACATTGAGGACCTGTACTTGATGGAAGGTGCGTAATGAAGAAGAGTGAATGCTGTCATTACTTCAAAAGCTGCTTCCACAATATGTTATTAGTGTGTCCACACATATGCTTCCAGTATTTGTTACGGTATGTATTCCCCATACTTGTTGTCCTAACATAGGATTCCATATTACACATTCATTGCTCATGTTAGGATCACATTACAGGTTGTAAAAGTTGTGGAATGTGGTATTGTGATATGCCGTTGTGTAGATCTGTAACAGTTGCCATTGTAATAGTGGTATATACACTGTTGTAGCCACTGTCTAAGGGTAATGTTTCGGACATGTCCCTACTGTAGGCCATTTGTCCCACCATTATGTTCATCTCTGTCCACACATCTCGCACTGACAGGTTGTTAGTTATACTGCAGGACTCTTACATACCCTTCAGATATGCCACCATGGTGACCACTGTGATGCAGTGCAGCTAACAGCAACAATAAGTGAACATGTACAGCATGAATTATGGGTAGGTGTGTTAAATGTGCGCATGGCAAATACCATGGCCATAGCATGGCTGGTGTATTGGCAAACCTGAACAAAAAAACTCCATACTCACCAGCTACAGGCTGCTCCACAGAGGTATACCAGAGGGACCTACATAGTTGTTTGAGAAATGTAATGTCAGTAGCCACACCTGTGGCATTGGTACAGGGTGGGAGCAGCATTTCAGTACATCAACAGTACATACCCACAATACTAGAGATTATGCACATCTGTTCATTACTATACTGCAACAACAGACTATGTTATCTGACATATGCATGAAGATACTTTACAGATGAAGATGGATAAACAACAGTGGTCTACTAATGTGCCCTGTGGCCTTACCTGCATGCTCCTCATCCATTGTGTGGGTAGCATCCATGTCCACAATGCTATCATCAGGTTCTTGGCTTGGCTGGTGGGCGGGTGCTCCAAGGCTGGCGAGGAGCTCCTCAGCATGTGTCAGTGGGGGCTGGATGGCATGACCCCCACCTGTGGCTAGCTGGTCCCTCCTAACTGCAGCAGCACACTGACGGGCAAGGCGGATGAGGTCAGTGGAACGATGTCGCACCTGCTCATAACTGCGGTTATGCAGGCCAACATTGTTTACCATGCGGACAAGCTCATTCCACACGGCAGTCCTCTCCTGCAGATCATGGGCCGTACACCCAAAGAGGGTTCTGTGGTGATGCACGAGATAGTTGATTATTATTTCATTCTCCTGTGGAGTATAAGCAGGGAGATGCTCCTGTGACATGGTACCTGGAAGACATAAACAGGAAAAAAAGGTCTGAGGACCTAATACTGCAAGAATATAATAGTGACATCTCCCCCCCTGCCCCCACCATATCTGCAACAATAATCTGAAGACACAAATCAATGGGTATGTCTGCACCAAACCTACTGCTGGGACATATTTCCTATTGTGCAACAAATATTGAAATGTGTTTCTATTCATGTTCCATGTTAAAACACTATCATTGGTGGCCTGTTGCTAACAATGTAACCTGCATGCCATTGTAATGGCCACTGTGGTTCCATATATGCATGTGTTCTGGTTGCTATGCAACTGTTCCAAATCTGGTGTTTTGGTTTAATGGGAATATCTATGCATGCTGTTATACCTAATCCTGGATTGTGTTGACTATTACTACCCAAACCAAATAATTGTAGCAAACTGGTGAAAATAAAAACTAAAAACCACAAATTCACCAGTAGGACTAGTAGACACAAGTTTATTTTTCAGGTTAAGCGCTTTCATCAAAGTAAAATTGACTTCCTCAGAACAATATACAGTCATGTGGATTTAAATATATTACACTGTCACAGGATAGGTGAGGAATCCAGAGAAATTAACACATATTTACTATACTGTGTACAACAACCACAGGCTAAAAATGTTCCAATTCTTACAAAGTATACTTTGTAAGAATTGGAAAATTTTTAGGGGTGACCCTAATATTTTACAAGCAGTGGGTGAACAGCCTATTTTTTGTACTAAAGTAGGCCGCAACTTGAAACTTACCTTGGTGGATAACATGAACAATAGTAGTGCAAAATGAATGAATTCACCAAAGCCTGTGGTTGTTGTACACAGTGTAGATATATACTATCGGCTGCTAGTTTGAAACTTGATAATATCAACTAGGACACAGTGTTTTTCAAAAAAGGTAACTGTCAGACTAGCAAAATAGTTTATCTGGCAAAGTGTAATTCCTGCCCGGGGTTTTTTGTTGGGAAAACTGAGAGGGCTCTCAGGTCCAGGATATATGAACATTTATACATTAAGAATTCAAAAGAAACCAATGCCTTATTTAGGCATAGTAAAATATGTGTTAATTTCTCTGGATTTAAGTTTGGGATATTAGATACCATTGAAATAAACCCCAGTAGTGGCAACTGGAAAAACACTTTAAACAAGAGGAAACTGATGTGGCAGCTTCGTTTGGCAGCTAGTCTGTGTCCAGGATTAAATTTTTTTATATCTATCTTGCCTGCTTTAAAAGAAAGAGCGGAAAGGGTTTAATTTTAACAAAATTTCTTTACAGAAATGTATTTCATTGTATTTTTAGTGTTTATAGTTTATGCCTTTAAGGTATTAATTTATTCAAGAGATCTTTTGTTTGACTGGTGGGATTCCTCACCTATCCTGTGACAGTGTAATATATTTAAATCCACATGACTGTTTGTATATTGTTATGAGGAAGTCAATTTTACTTTGATGAAAGCGCTTAACCTGAAAAATAAACTTGTGTCTACTAGTCCTACTGGTGAATTTGTGTTTTTTTAACTATTACTACCCACATATGTTCTAAAACTGCAAAACAATAGCATGTTTGGGAAGGCTGTTCCCATCAGAACCACCTCTTCTACCTCATCTGGCCATGGCACCAGACCACAGCACATCTGGGACCCAACTCGGGAACTCATCTGCTGGTCCTGCACTACCTTCAGGTGGAACCACCTCAGGGGATGGTGCTTGTCCCCCCTGGGAGTGTGCACAGACAGGATCCTGTCGCCTGAAGTCAGGTCCAGGGTCTGGTGCATAGGGAGCTCCGCAGAGAATTGGGGGATCTGCTACACCACCTTGAGGCCCTCATGATACAATTAGAGGGTCAGCCTGCCCCTCCTGTTCAGCCCCCAGCACGCCACCTTCAGGGCCATGAAGGTGCAGTGGTTACTGCACATAGATGGGGACCTCAGTCCCACTGTTTCCATTTGGGGGCTCATGGGCTTCCAGTTTCCAAACACTCCTCCACATCCAAGGTGTTTACACACCACATGTCATAGACTGCCCCTGTATGCAGCCTTGTCTGAATTGTCTGTCTTCTGACCCAACCTACCTCCCCAAATATACCTACTATCCTTCCTCAACATCCCATTCTCAAAAAAAGGGCAATCTGTTCCCAACACAAATTTCACACCATACATAACTGTCCATTTCACACCCGCTTACAACTGCTTACAGGTGCCTTAATCACTCTATATCCAACAGCCCTTGTTCTGGCCAGCAAATGAATTATCAGCCCTTGCAAGTGTTTAACCCGGGACCCTGCACACCATAGCTAAAAGCAATTTACCAGTAAGCCATCTGAGCTGCAGATATTTGTGATGTTTTCTCAAACATATCCTGCAGCACAGTCGTTCAACAGTAGAGGAAAATGTATTTATATATATATATATATATATATATATATATATATATATATATATATATATGTGTGTGTGTGTGTGTGTGTGTGTGTGTGTGTGTGTGTGTGTGTTTGTATGCATGTAGACATACACGTCTAAATATATATATATATATATATATATATATATATATATATATATTTGTATGCGTGTATACATATATATATATATATAGAGAGAGAGAGAGAGAGAGGGTGGATTCAGACATCATATCCACACTCTGCTGAACCTCCTTTCTCCACAGTTACACTGTTCTATCTTGCTACGAAACAGAGCATCACATGTGGATACAACCTAACATTAGGGGGATATATAGGGACAGATCATAGACAAGCATATTACAAACCTATGAAGTTTATGCATGATAATTTCACATTACCATGACTGTTCTGAAGGTGGTGGGGTGTAAAACTCATGTGTCTATCATGACTTCATTACTTCCACCTTCAGCTATTTGCCAGGCTAATATACATGTTTGGAGGAACAGAACAAACACTATGATGGTTTAAATCTTGTAATTTGGTGCAGATCCGCACAGTTGACAGGTATGGCCCACTGCCCACAGGGCCACATGCTATGTCCATAACAGTTGTTCAGCAGGACATGATTACAGCAAGTCTTGATGGCACATATAAACCTTTCAACATCATCTAGCCCATTATTACAGACCAAGTACTGCATTCATTTACATGCATACATGTTTCCCATACCTGTTTTATTATTGTGCTCTCTTCTGTGTACCACTTGGATATCTTCCTTGTTTTTTTTTTATTTTTTGTTTGCAGTATTAATTTTTTTAGTATTATTTTTTTTTGTCTCTCTCTCTCTCTCTCCCCATCTATCTATCTCTCTCTCTCTCCACTACAGGGATCAAGCTGGTTTGAATAGGTTGCAGCATGGCTTTTGTAGGTGATGCTCATGATCAGGTGATGGCCTCTGCACCAATTGGTGTTCCCCACTTGCTAACTGCATGCAGCCAGCTGTGTAGTACTTCCAGTAGCCAATGTCATAGCAACCCACTACTATAAATGACTACATCATGTGGTCGTTGTCCCTTTACCTTTCTTGTATGGAAGACATCCTTCCTGTGTGTGGGCAGCAGTGTTACAGACAGCAGGTAGCAATACCTCTTAAAACAGGACTTGCAGACACAGGACAACTACATGTTTGTATAAGGTTTCAGACCTACAGACAGTGTGCATATTGCTGCTATATGCATTGAATGCTACTAGTTTTACAGGGTTTGTGTGTACATGCTAGTTTTGCATGGGGTGCAGTCTGTCTGCATAGCTCTCAACTGTAGGCCTATCCACATGAAACATCTAATAAAAATTTTATTAGACTATTATGAGAGAACAGTAGATCTCTTGCTCAAGGAGGTCCAAGATTTAAGTACGGATTGCCAAAACTACAAATCTAGTGCTAAATATTCTAATTGTGTTGATCGGTTGTCTAAGGAACTGACGACCTATGATAATATGGTTAAAGAAAGAAAACTTAAAAAATTTTCTAGGGATACACATGATTATGAGAGAGGTCAACCCTTTCAAGTCCAAAGAAGTGTGAGATTCAAGGATTTGGGATCAGGGGTGAGTGGAGGAAGATCAAAGAAAAGACCTAGGTCCATTTTGAAACAACATGACCTAAGCTATACCAGTACATCAGGGGAGGAGTCATCCTATACTGACAGCGAGGGAGGTACCAGTGTTCAATCACCACTAAAAAGGAAAACTCAATCAAAGTTCCCTTTAGACTTGTTGGGCAATCCCGAGGGGGGAGGAAACACAAGGGTAGATATAAATACAGATTCCATGACAGGGCTAGTTCAGGCTTTGTTGAACAAATAGTTGAACCATTTGATAATGTTCTAAATCTGTCTGATTATATACTTACAAAGGAACAACACTGTATTCTCAATAAAGGATTGAGTTTTGTTCCCAGTTTCTTTTCTGACCATTATTCGGTATCTGTTGATGTGTTGGAATTTTGTAGGAAACTAAATTTAAAAATCTTTTTTAATGATCAGAATAACTCTTCCACTCAAAGATTTACTGATTTCACTTTCAAAAAATCAACATTTCAACCTCCTATGAATAGAAATGTAGGCATTTTCCAACAAGCAGTATTGAGGGACTTACATTTTCCACACTTTGATACTAATATAGCTCAAGATAACATTACTTCTTTGGAGAGACAAGCTCTCTCGGAATTGAGACAAAATCAGAAAATTGTAATCATACAAGCGGACAAAGGGGGTGCAGTGGTTGTTTTGAATACTGATTATTATGTACAGGAAGGACTTAAACAACTGTCGGATACCAAGTGCTACATGCACATGGGGGTTGACCCGACTCTTCGCTTTAAACAGGATATAGATCAGTTTATTCAAGAAGCTGTACAAGAAGGAATTATTTCACAGAAGACTGCTCAACATCTTCAAGTTAAAGATCCACAAAAACAAATTCTATATTTGTTACCAAAAATCCATAAATCTATTACTGCTCCACCTGGGAGACCCATTGTGTCGGGACATGGATCCCTCACAGAACCTCTATCTGCATTTCTAACATCATATTTAAAGCCACTATTGCCTATGGTCAGAGCCCGTATACAGGATACAACTGAATTTCTGAACATCATTGTTGATACTCAACTGGATCCGGAATGGATCATGTGTACTCTAGATGTGAAATCGTATACCAGTATTCCACACTGGGCCGGCCTACAGGCTTTGGATTACTGGCTTCAAAAAGCTGATCTCTATCCACCAGGATTTAATACGTTATTAGTATGTATGTCTGAGCATGTCCTCAACAAGAATGTTTTTTTCTTTCAGGGTGATTGTTATTGGCAATTGAGAGGTACAGCCATGGGCGCCTCCTTTGCCCCAATATATGCCGATCTTTTTATGGCATATTTGGAGGAATGTCTTATTTACGATCCCCTGCATAACATCTATTTAGTTGAGATGGACATTTGGAGACGCTATCTTGATGATTGCTGGATGGTGTGGCGTGCGGATGTAAGCTATTTGTTGGAATTTGTGGAACATTTGAATAACAATATTTGGGGTATTGAATTTTCAATAACATATCATAAGTCAACTATTGACTTTTTGGATGTTACGGTATATCGGAATGAGGACAATACCCTGAATACAAAAATACATAGGAAATATCCACAGTTCAACACATTATTACATTCTTCAAGCATGCACCCACGTCACACCATCCGCAATATTCCAAAATCACGATATTTACGTATTAAACGTATTAATTCGTCCTTGGTGGATTATGAGGACGCTAAACAGGATTTAAACAAGAGATTTCTGGATAGAGGCTACTTGTATAGGGACATTTCTAGAGCAAGGTTGTGGACAGATCAACATGAGAGATCGGATCTTTTACGATACAAAAAGAAGGATGGTGTTAGGGATGATACCATAAGATTTATCACCACTTTTGGGAAAAATCATCAACTCATTAGAAATGTGTTGAACAATAATTGGAATATACTTATGGCTAATGATCATCTTCGTCATATATTAACTGAACAATGTTCTATTTCCTACAGGAGGGGGAAAACTTTGGGCATGTTATTTTCCCATTATAAACATCAGGATAGTGGTGGTGCTACATATAGACAACTCACTATCACTGGGGACGAACTTTTGGGGACGTTCCCTTGTGGCCATTGTTCTTCTTGTGGAAATGTTAATAAAATTAAACAATTTTCTAGTGCCAATACTAGTAAGATATTTGACACTCGTATCTTTGCCAATTGTTCATCCAGTTGGGTGATATATTTAGCTACATGTCATTGCCAAGCTTTCTATGTGGGTAAAACTTCACGATCTCTCAGAATCAGAATAGGTGAACATAGAAGTGACATTCGGAATCACAAAATCAGTAATGCCTTATATCAACATCCCATTAAACATCCATCTGCTAAATTTATGTTTACGGTCATTAATAAAATACAGGGGAATAGACTAAATCAGTTGGGTTGGCCAAGTATTCTTAGTGACAAAGAAAAATACTGGATCATACATTTGGGAGCTCTATTTCCACCTGGACTAAATGATCATTTATAAATAATCTTATATTTGTATTTCACATTATGTTTGGATTAGACTATATGGTTATTCATACTATATTATATTTTGTGTTTTGAATATCTGATTGGAGTATCACACTATGGGGAGTGCATTGTATTCTAAAAAGGTTCTGCACACTTTAAACTAATTATATACAGTTAAGTGAAAGCCATTTGTTAATTGGCTATGTAATTATATATAAATATGGAGTGTGCTCAATGGAGTTTGTCTTTGTTATTTGTCCTCACTGAAGAAGGTGTTTCACCGAAACTAGTTTGAGGTTATGTTTCTACATATTTTTCTGCTATGGTGAGAGTATCATGGTGCTGTTGGCACCTGCTTTATTCCAATAAAGCCTTTTGAACCATTTTGCTGGCCTTTGTTTGTTTCCTTGGATGATGTTGGGCCGTGCAAGCTTGAACGAGCGTGGGTTTGTGTGCAACTATCCACATGATGGCCAGAGGATTGGCTGTTATGTTTTGTCTGTTCACCACACAGGTCCTGTTTCTGACATATCAGTGACATTCTCTCCGTTGATTGCTGTCAGTACATGGCAACATCCATTTGTGTTCCTGACTTCATATTCCTGAGTATGGGTATGTTGCAACCAATCCTGTAACACCAGCAACTTTCACAGTGTATAACAGCAATATTGCAAATATGGCCCTGTGTTCCAGCCTCTGTCCTCCACCTATATACCAGGCTTTGTCCAGATGTCATGCAGTAAGAGGTTGTTAGGTAATGGCCTATCATTATTTAGTGCTGGCATTCCTGCTATCATTCCAGTGGACTCCCACACAAATTATGGGGTAGGGTCCATATATATGAGAACTACAGCTGGACAAACATGTGTGACCTTGCACAGTCTAGAGGTCAGTGTATGGAAAACACTGTTATATGCCCATGTAAAACATTTTATGGGAGAGGGGTATTACATGTTTTTAACCTAGGCTGTTACAACATGTGAGGGATATCAGTAGTAAGAAACATTAAGGTATATGGCTGTACATTTTCATACATTTCACCATGGCAACAGTGATGGGCTATAACTTACTGTCTTACAAACAGTTCTGTTTGTCAGTGTGATAGTGACGTTTTAAGTTAAGCATTATGTAACAGATAAATTTGCATTGTGACAACTGATACTTTTCCCCCTAGGGGTTCAGTATAGAGTGTAAGTGGAGGCTGCTGAACTACATCTGTAATTAAGTGTTGATTGGTTCTTATCTTCAAGGCAAGAGTTTTTTTACTGTTGTACTACTTGAAGGCCTTAGCCTGGACAGCAAAGTATATTATGTTTTTCAGATTACTGTATCAAATGTTTTGTTTGAGGGTTGCCTTAATCAGTTATTATGTATTTCAAACACCTAACTGCTATAAGAAATGGCATAAACAACTGAAATAGTACACAAAAATTTCTATGTATGCAAACTTGTGTGTGGTGCCATGTCCTTTGCATTGTGTGTGGGTATATGTTTCATGCAATAATTCTCATTTGTAAGAAAAAATCAAACAATGGACATTTTAAAAGGTGGCAACTGTAGGAATAGTGGCTGTTTGATATGCTGTGCACCCTCTATATATACTCTTCTTATACATATCTATAACTATTAATATATTTCTGTGTGTATGTATGTGTATATATATATATATATATATATATATATATATATATATATATATGTATATTATACGTATATATATATATATATATATATGTGTGTGTGTGTGTGTGCATGTGTGCGTATATGTATAATTGGAATGTTTACTGCTTCCACATTGTACATTCCCTATGGTAGACTGACTGTTTTGCATGATATGTTAGAGATATCATCCTTACACCTTACAGCTGAGATGGCTTACTGTTAACTTGTTGTGGCTATGTTGTGCAGGGTCCTGGGTTCAAGACTTGCAAGTGCTAGTTATTGTGTTGCAAGGCAGATCTGTTCAGCTGTGGAGAAGGAGTAATGGCAAGAATTACAACAGATCCCTATTTTGGGCCCTTTCACCCCCATTAACAGTGCCTTTGGTCAGATGTTTTGCAGTGAGAGGTTCAGAGTGTGGTTCCAATGTGCGAATGCAATTACACACACACACACACACACACACACACACACACATATATATATATATATATATATATATATATACACACACACACACACACACACACATACATATATATATATATATATGTGTGTATATATACACATGTATGTCTACATATATACAGATATATCTATACACACACACACATATATATATATATATATATATATATATATACACACATCTACATATATAAATACATTTTCCCTACTGTTGAATGACTGTGCTGCATGATATGTTTGTGAAAACATCACATTTATGTACAGCTTAAATGGCGTAGTAGTAAATCATTGTGGCTATGGTGTGCAGGGTCCTGGGTTCGAGACTTGCAAGGGCTGCTTATTTTGTTGCTGGGCAGAACAAGGGCTGTTGGATACAGAGTGATTAAGGCACTTTTATGTGGTTGTAAGTGGGATTGCATGGGTTTGCGCAGCGGTAAGCAGTGCTAACTTCCGGTTAAATATGCTTACAGACAGTTAGTCCTGACAGTGGTTAATCTGTGTAGCCACTGCTTGCCACTGCACAAACAGGCTTAAACCCACTTACCACTGCTTAAAAGTGCTTACACCTGCTTACCCCCTGTGCTAATTTCTTTAAAAGAAAAGAAAAAAAGGGTGATAGAAAAGTGGTGAAAAAGGGGGCATGCAGAGGGGAAAATAATAGGGAAAGTAGCTAGTGGATGTGCAGGATGGGTGTAGGGAAAGTCCATAGCTGTCCATTTCTTCTACAGCAGCAGCTCTGCATATGTACTGAATTTGGAGGTAGTTTTGGACACTCATACCCTTGAGAGAGGGGTGAGGACAACAATAATGTGTTGTGAAGCCAATTAGACCAGATTACATGTGCCCAGTGGACATGTGTGCGAAATGGACAGCTATGTATGGGGCAAAATTTTTTTTGGGAAGAGATTGCCCTTTTTTTTAAGGTGAGAGTGGGATGTTGGGGAAGGATAGTAGGTATATTTGTGGAAATAGGTTGGGTAGGAAGACAGACAACACAGACAAGACAGCATACAAGGGTGGTATATGACACATGTGGGGGTAAACACTTGGATGGAGAGGGGTGTTTGGAAATCGGAAGCCCATGAGCCCCCAAATGGAAATAGCCCCACCCATGGGCAATCACCACTGCACCTTCATTGCCCCAAAGGTGGCTGTGCTGGGGGCTGAGCAGGAGGGGCATGCTGACCCTCTAAATGCACCATGCAGCCTTCAAGCTGGTGTAGCAGATCTGCAAACTACCTTTATAGCTCACTATGCACCAATCCCTGGATCTGACTTTGGGTGACAGGATCCTGTCCGCGCCCACTCCCGGGGGGGCGAGCCCCATCCCCACGATTCCACCCAAAGGTAATGCAGGACCAGCGGACGAGGAGGTCCTGGAGTGGGTCCCAAGCATGCTGGGGCCCAGTGCCACAGCCAGATGAGGTGGGTCCGCTGGGACCGGCCTTCCGATACGTGCTATGGTGTTGCAGTTTTAAAACATATGTGAGTTAGTAATAGTCAACATAATCCAGGATTAGTTATAGCAGCATGCATAGATATTCCCATTAACCCAAAGCACCAGATTTGGGACAGTTGCATAGCAAACAGAATACATGCATATATGGAACCACAGTGGCCAATACAATGGCATGCAGGTTACATTGATAGCAATAGGCCACCAGTGATAGTATTTCAGCATGGAACATTAATAGAAACACATTTCAATATTTATTGAACAATAGGATATATGTCTCAGCAGTAGGTTTGGTGTAAACATATCCATTAATTTGTGTATTTAGATTATTGTTGCAGATATGGTGGGGGGGAGAGATGCCATTTAAGAACTTATATATCCTTGTAGTACTCACAGCTTTAATGATCATTGCTTTAATCATTATGGTATAGGTATTATTACAATACCCTATGGCCTTGGATTGGGCAGTGGTATGTTTGTACATAGTGTATACTTCAACTGTCTTATAGCTAAATCCTTACATCTCTTACCTGGTAGACCTGCGGAGGGAATGTTTGTAGCACAGAGTGAGAAACAGTGGTTGATACAACAGTACTTTTCTGATATCAGATGTTGATGAATGCTACATGTCAGGCCATACTATACCAGAATAAACACTACCAGTCCAGGATTTAAATCTTTATTGGCAGGCAAGGTTTTCTTATCTAACAGACCTGTGGAGGGAATATTTGTTAATACTACCTGACTCTTTCTACACATATTCCCAGATTCCAGTTAATATTATGCACATACCACTCAATCTCTTAATGCACACACTTTGGACAAAGCTTGACAACATGGGAGTATAAATAGGGACATGTTTTGAATATTGCTGTCATAAACTTGGAGAGTTGCATGAGTGACATGATTTGTTTTAATATACATATTCTGTGGTTTTGAGGGCTGAAAATCAAATGTATGTCATTATTTTGTGACTACAATTCTGAGATCATCCCACTGATTTGCCAGGGGGACAGAGGAACAGGCAGCAAATATGAGCCAATTATCTGGACATTCTAAGAAATCTGTACAGTTGAGAGGTATGGTTATGCATATAGATTGCTACCATTCCCAGGATTCGAACCATGGCTGTGTCTGCTAAAAATACAACAATTTAAGTCACAGTAGAGTGTGCTATTTGGATATTGCTGTCCATCTCTTCATTGTTTTCTAAGTCTCTCTTGGTTATACAATCTGATCTTGTACTTACAACAGCCTTATACAGACATTCCTAGACATGTTTGTAAGTAGCACAGTGTGGCTAACAGTGGTTAATACAACATTATTTTTCAGAGAATGCAACAGTAAATACCATACAATACCAGAGTAAACACAACCAGTCCAGGATTTAGAGCTTTATTGCTAGGCAGTTTCATTTTTATTTAAATATGACCTATATGGGACTGTTACTGTCATATTGTCTGGTTTATTCAGTACAACCCATACAGCAGTTTTTATACTGCCAGATGACTTTCTACTACTTTATATTTATTTGGTATGACTACTACAAGAAGGATTGTTACTCACCAGCCTCGCGACGCAGCCTTTGCAGCCTACTTGCATGGGCTTCCTGATTCACAGCCCACTCAGCTGCAGCTGTAAAGGAAATAGAGACATATTTAGGCATACCTATCCATCACATACACACGTTGGACTTTAGTAAACAGTAATGGTATAACTACTTACACACTGCTGCGACATCACCTCTCTGTCTTGCTTACTGGACCCACTTGTCCAAGACCTCCCTCTTTCTCCACTTCAAGTCTGCATAGTGGTGCCTGACCTGCTCACCAGTCTGAGGGATACCAGTGGCACTGGTGAGATCACAGGCGAAATGGTCCCAGGCTTCCGCTTTATATTGGGAGCCTTGGTACTAGCCCTGCAGCAGTCTCTCTTTATGTTTTTTTACAAGGAGTCCTAGCATGACCTTGGACTCCTGTATGCTCCAGTGCTGTGCTTGGAAGTACAATCCCTCTCCGACTCCAGCCATCCTGCCTACAGTGGGAAGCTGCAACCAGTTATGAGCTGTACTCCTGCTTGTGGGGTTTAAATACAGCCAGTTTCCCACCCTTTGCTGTGATTGGATGGTTTTGAATATACTGAGCTAAGCTAAGCTATGGGCAAACTTGCTTGGCTAAGGTTGGCATTGCTTAAAGGGACAGGTTCAGCACTGCTTACCAATGGGCAAATCTACTTAGCTGGGCTACTCATTGCTTAGCAGTCATATTTACACAATGCTTAAACCTGGTAAGCAGAGCTGTACAATGCTTAGCACTGCTTATTTTTCATTCTATAGACTATCTGCTGTATGGCATTGATTCATCATTCATTATATATTATAAATTTGTTTACTGTCCCTGACATCCCCAATGTGCTTTCATTACATTTATTCATGTGTGACTATACTGTATGGGGCACTTTTGTTTATATGGAGATTTCACAACTTTATTAAACTGACACCTCACATCTGGACCTAATGTAGTACTCTGGTTAAGAAATATATGTTATGTAGTAGGTAATACCAAAAAATTGTTTATGTACTTCTTTCACATGTAAAATGTGAATTGGTTACAGTGGGGATAAAACCAGAAATGGCTGCTCGCAAAGCGTATGCTCTAACCACTACACTATTGCAATACTGCTTATTTTGGGTGTCTCTTGCTATTTAACTTCTTGTGCTGTCTAAGTTGGACTAAGAGTAGCTAAGCAACGGGCAGCTACGCTTAAACTTTATCGCATTTATAAAAGAAAAAAAAAGTTTTGTTGTGTTATTTTATCTTTACCCATCAGAATATCCCTGCTAATGCTAAGCCTGTTATTTTATCAGCTTTTTGGTTTGTGGGACAATTGTCCTTTTTGGCTTTGTCCACATTCCTTACTCTGATTGGTTGGGAGGTGTGCGCTATGTGCTTATGCTGCCTGTGTTATCCTAATAACTTTTGGCTTGGTAGCATACCTCTCAACCTCTTAGAGCAAAATATCTGGGCAAAGCCTACAATGATGGGGGCCAAATAGGGGCGGATTTTAAATATTGCTCTTACAAACTTAAAAAGTTGATAGAATAATAGGTTTTACATTAGCATGAATTTTCTGATGGATGTGTGGAGTCTTAAACTCAAATGTTTTGTTATTTAATGACTTCAATTCTCAGGTATTTGCCAGACAGGTACACATTGTAGGGAGAACACACCATAAACATGAGGCAAACATCTTGGCATTCTGCTAAAGTCTGCACAGTTGAGGGGTATGCTTGATAGGGACAATTGTCCCTTTTGCCTTTGACCACATATATTTTTTGTTTTCCTGATGGGTTGTGGTGTTATGAGTGTTCTTGCTCGTTTTTATTTGCCGAATGGCAATTCTGGAGTGCAGGGAGTGTGTGTATTGTGAGACACCCCCTGTGCTCATACATGGAACCTTGTCCATTTTAGCGCATGGCAGCATGCCTTCATAAATATGCATGGCACACTGCCGTGCTGAACATGAATGGTCCCTGCCATGCAGGAATAACTTATTTCTGCACGGCTGCTTGCTGAATCCCGGGGACAATCTAATAAGAAGGGAACCTCTGAATGTGGTAGATGTACTTTCCATAGTTTTATAAGTAAGGATAAGACTTTTATTCATCCTGTTTCTAAGAAGATCTACAGTTTGAATGCATATGGTAATTGTGAAACTCGAGATGTTGTTTATTTGGCTAGATGTATTTATGCCAAGCATATTATGTGGGGAAAACAAATCAAAGATTAAAAGACTGTATTTGCAATCATGTGCCTGAAATTAGAAGAGAAGTAGTTACAAATGCCCTGTTTAGACATATTTAAGATGAGGGACCTGAACATAGTTTTCTATTTTGAAAGTTAATAATAAGTTATGTGGGGGAAGTGTTACTGATCAAACTGAAAAAGAAGATTTTAATTGGATTTTACATCTAGGAGCGCATCTTGCACCTGGCCTAAATGGCTATGTTTCTTTAAAACCTTTATTAAAGGAATACCTGATCATGTGACTATGCCTTTGTATAAGTACAGATACTGTTACCTATCAGTATGCCTAAAGAAGCCTTGTACCAGCCAAAAGTTTTTTTAACTAGCGTTTGTAAGACTCCTTTGTAGTCAATAAACTTAATTTGCAAATTAACTGCTCATGGTTCCAGTGATTTTTTTGTTTGTTTTTTCTGATTTGTACTTTTGAAGTTACTGTATTTGGGTTCAGGCACCAAGGCAGTGAGACATTTCCCTGTGGTACATTTGACTGGGGACACATGGCTGAAGTGACAGTCAGCTGCAGAGAAATATGGCTGTTTTCAAATGCCCTCTGGGCAAAGAGAAGCACGTACTGCCATACTCACAGCTTTAATAACCAAATGCATGGAGGTAGAAGAAGTAATGAGTGTTGTGCTCAGTGTAGAGTACATACTTATGTAACTACAACATGTAAAAGTGTGCTACAGCATGGAGGAAATCCTGCAGGCTACTGTAGTCATAATTATGCTCCAGTATGCTTTTTGGGTAATGTTCCCTAGAGAATGTAAAGGAGGTAATGGTCCACACACACCGATTATAAAGTTACTGCCCATTGTGCACTGCATTTGTACTGCCACTGACATGCCCTCTGGCCAGCCTGCTGCTAATGCCTGCCATATTGCCTGCTGTCTCATGTTCCCTTGGGGACTATGGACATTGGTTTCCCCCTGTGACTTTGGTCTCTGAAGTTTTGGACATGGCAACACATTCTTATCTTTGCCCACAGGGAATTTGTAAATAGCCATATTTCTCTGCAGCTAACTGTCACTTCAGCCATGTGTCCCCAGTCAAATGTAATGTACCACAGGGAAATGTCTCACTGCCTAGGCACCTGAACCCCTGTATTTACTTGTGTTATTGGCTGTGTTTTGTTTTGTTTTTGTATTTGCTAGTGATAAGTAGGTTGAAGACCAGGCCTACTCCAACCTATGCCAGGAACCCATGCTAATGGTAGAAGGGGTCTATGAGCCCCTATTGACCAGTGTGTGCCTGCCACAAAACCCATCAGCTCTGGATCAATAAAGTCCTGGCCTGATAAACATAAACTGAGGATTACTACACTCAGTCTAGGTTCACTGACAGGATGCAATTTGATGACATAATGGTAAGACAGAGGCTAGACATCCTCTGTATCCAGTAGATAACGTGAAGAAAGTGCAACAAAGCCACTTGGCTTTGGATCCAGATTCTACTACTCAGGAAGAGGACAGACTAGAATTGTGGTGAGGGAAAGGCTCCAAAAGACAGTGAGGGATGTCATCAGAATTAGTGACAGATTAATGGTAGTTAGATTCCAGTGTAAAGAGAGGGCATGATTTATAGTTTATTCATAAACAGAAAGGAAAATAGTACATTCAGCCAGCAGTTAAAGGACCTATTAAATAAAGCAGTATAGTGTGACTTGGTGTTGATAATGAGGGACCTGACTGCATGTATTGCAGCAGATAAAACAGGATATGAGGACTGCCTGGGTCCACATGGGTAGACAACAGGAATAAAGAAGGATTGGTGGCAGCCAACACATGGTTCAGCAAGAGTGACAGTCACAAGATCTCGTCCAAGAATGACAAGCATGCAACTCAGGTAGACTTTCTGCTACTGCGAAATTGGGATTGGGGTAGAATCAGTGCTTGCAAACAGTTGTCTCATAGCATAAATCACTGGTTGCCACAACCAGCTGCAAGCAGTCATCAAAGAAGGCTCTATGGTCAAGAAAGACTAGGCAGAAGACCAGAAAGTTGACTGGATGGAAAGCATAAGTTCTCAAGGAAATTCTTAAGGCTTTAGCACCTCAGGAAGAATAGGAAGTAGGAGGAGTTGAGGAAGAGTATCAGGAACTCAAAACAGCATGTGTGGAACTATAGAATAAATATTCAGCAGAGCCAGGAATTGGAATAAGGTACATAATGAAAGCAGTGGAATGCAGAAGTTCAAGATGTCATTGAAAGAAAGGAGGATAGGAAAAAGAAGGATTTAGAAAAGATAGACCAGGCTAAGAAGGAATACTCGTTGGTTTGCAAAGAAGTTAAGAGAGCAGTTGCAATAGCAAAAACAAGGCATAAGAGGCACTTTACCAGCTTCTGGAAAATGACTTAACAGATGGCATAAAGAAACTCAATCAGGCTGCAAGCAAAGACAGAAAGATAAAGAAGATAGTCATCAGACACCCATCATAAGGGATACCAACAACAACCTGCTCAACAGTCCACAGGACATCAAAGGCAGATAGAAGGAGTACTTCCAGAAGCTTCTAAATGAAGAAAATCCCAAAGAAGTTGTACTGCCTTAGATACAGTCAACAATAAAAGAAGAAGAGTCCTCGCTACTCTACCTTAGAAGAAGAGGAAAGAACAACACTAAGGCAAATGAAGTCAGGGAAAGCAGCAGGCTCAAATGAGGTCACAGCAAATAATTAAGACAATGTGTCAGTTAGGGGAGTTATGGCTCCAAAAAATGCTCATAGCAGTATGGAGTGAAAGACATAACTCAGATTACCAGAGGATAAGCATTCTAGTGCCAGTGTACAAGAACAAAAAAGACATCCACAACTGCAGGCAGTATAAAGGTATCAAACTCCTGTCAAACTACATGAAAGTTTTGGAGAGGGTGATTGATAAACGAATACACAGAGTAGTAGAAAGTAAGATAGGTGATGAGTAATTTGGATTTATATCAGGCTGCAGCACAACCTACCCCATGTTTGCAGTGAAACAGTTATTTGAGAAGAAGCTAGAGATGAGGAAAAAATCTAATTTGGTGTGTGACGCCCATGCACTGGCCCAGTAATCAAGGAGACTCAATCCTCACCACTAGCACCAGTGAGGGGCATGCAGATTGGGAAGGATAACAAGTACTGTAAAACCAAATAAAATGAAAAAAGAAAACACAAATGAAGAAAGACTGTCACAAATAGCAGAGACTGGCTGATAAATCCACTTTATTCGAACACAGGTATAAGCACTTTCGTTCCAATAAGTATTAAGTCAGAAACTTCATCAGATACAACGTTTAAACAAAAAAATAGAAATAAATAGACCTAGATCCATGACATCACTTCCTCTTTCAAATTTAAAAAGATATAACGTTCTAAACACAACATCTTTAAATTGTTAAAAAATGGGAAGTGGCTGCAAAAACCAAAGGGAACAGTAATTGCAAAAGTCACAAGAAGAAGAAATTCTAAAAGCACATATATATCTCTACACCCCAGCATAATGAAACAAGTAGAAAGCCGCTCAAAACATATATATATATATATATATATATATATATGTGTGTGTGTGTGTGTGTGTGTGTATATATATATATATATATATATATATATATATATATATATACACACAGACACACACACACAGACACACACACACAGTAATAACCATTATAAAATTATAAACGGGAACTATAATGTTCCTATCCTAATATGTGCAAATAAATATACATATACAACTATATATGAATGTACATAGAAAAAGGGAATAAAGTAACCATGAATTAATATAAATTAATGTAAATTAATATAACAATTAAAGGGGGAAAATGTTCATCTTTTAAGTGCTTTTAATTTCAACAAACTACTGATAGATGCATTTTAACCTAGTCAATGTAGGGTGTGAAGACTGGTAGAGGTGAGTGAGGGTTGCCAGCCTAGTCAAATAGATTTGATACATAATTCTATCATTTGTAAATACTGTGAAATATTGAACTTAAAACAATGTGGCAACATTGCCCTCTGCTGTAAAGAAATCTAAGTCAAGTATTTCTTGTTGGTCCTTTGAAATTAAAATTACTTTATGTCTGTTCCTTTGAAGTTAGAATTTGTAGTTGATGAGTCTGGAGTAAGCATCCTACCTATTGTTTTAAGGCTAAAGTTAATGACCAGAATTTATGTGTGGAATGTCCTTTATTGCTCTATGTGTAAAGGAATGTAAATGCAGTTTCTGTCAGCCTGGGAACACCAGGAAAGTGTAAAAGATGATGTAATATTTTATCAGAACTGCAGTTTCAATTTAAACAGTGAGAACCAGAGATTATTAAGCATTTTTGTCTGACTATCCAACTCAGCACTTTGCCTGTTGCTCTATGTAAGTAAGTTATTTTAGAAGTGTGTTTTCTTGTAGCAGTAGCTAGGAATTAGAAAGATTAGACTAAGTGTTTTTCTGTGATGTCAGACCTGTACTACTGATTTACTTAATTATTTCTGTGTGATCTCTAAACTTTTGACTAGCACTGTATAGTAGAAAGTATTATCTTGTGGTTTTAATTATTTGTTATTAAACATTTTAAAAACTTTTAACTGTGGCTGGTTTTGTGTAGAGATAGTTTAAGCTCTAGAGTACATTGCATATTTATAGAGTTTACTGTCCAGGTCACTCCACATAAGCTTTGACTGTTTATTCACATCTACCAATTGGATAATAATATTGCACAGACAATTGGGCACATTTTTAAAGGCCTTTGAGTAGCTGATAATTATTAGTGGGTGGTGGCAGCTGGTACTACGATATAGTCTGGGTAAAAAGGGGCACAGCTGGAGAACCTGTGCCAGCCTACTCCAGAAGTGTCTGTGTTGTTGTGTAAACTCTTATCTCAAAGTGTGCATGTCAGCTACCTGGGCAGGGACATGAAGCACTGGTTGGACAGAGAGGGTGCTGGAGATTTTAGCTTGCCCACTAGGCCGAGATGCGGACCCTATAGCTGTGCCAGTGGGGAATTTTACTGAGGACCTGGGGAGCAAGGGAGCGACCAGCCCTGGACTGACTGTGATCTCTGTGTGCTCTTAAGGAAAATTGCACTTTACTGTGTGTATTTGTTATCCTTTCCTCATATATGAGACGCCTTCTCTGGTGTTAGTGGTGAGGATTGAGGCTCCTTGATTGCTGAGCCAGGGCACGGGCATCACATAGGGCATCAAGCCATAATTGCCAGATCAATTCAGCCTTTTCTAGTAAATTAGGCCAGGCAGGTCCCCTCTCAATATGTTTTTGGACCTCTAAAACAATAAACTTGAAAAGGTGTCAATTATTCACCTTAATATGTTTAGCCAATGCATTAAAATCACATTCATCCCTAATGTTCCTAATGTGCTCACTAATCCTGTTCTTAAGCTTGCATTCGGTTTTCCCGACATAGAAAAAGGAACAAGTAGAGCAAATTGCACAATAAATGACTTGTTCGGTGTGACAGCAATATCTCTCAGGTATTCTACTTTAATATTGTTGACAACACAATCACTCACCTCCAATATGTAAGGACAAAATTTACAAGTCCCACATTTAAACATATACCCACTGGATGGTAAAGTGTTTGTGTATTCAAATAAGTTCTTTAAATTAGAACCCTTCCTAAAAATGCAAACTGTTTTTTCAACAAAAGTATTAATGAGTTCTTTTTCACCCCTTAATATATTCCAGTTCTTTGACAAATCTACTTAACCAAATGGGCATCAGATGAAAAAGTTGTACAAAAACTGCACTGATAATTAAAAGGGAAAGAATTAGACTGCGTGTCGGACTGGCTTAAAATAATCTTATGTTTGGCCAAAATGCAGCAGTTAATAATGTTACCTTTAATGATTAGTTTTTGGAGCTCGATCGTGTTTTATTAAAAATGAAAAAGTTACAAATGGATAATGCCTACTTCAGGGAATGCATTAGACTGAAGTTAATGCCTTAGGATCTACATATTTGGCGATATCCAGTGGGTCTTATTACAAATTCAAATTTTCATAAAGAATGTGTAAGCTTATTTGACAGGTTTGGCCTGGACTATATGGACATGGTAGTAAAGTATAATGATGCAGAAATTGATAAGTTAAACCATGAAGCCGCCAACCTGGATAGACTGATTACACTTAATTCTAATTTTATTAATAATAAATTTGACTACTGCCGCGTCTTCCGCTCGATTGAAGAGCAATTAGTTATTATCAAAAATAGGAAGATGAAAAAGTTGGCCAGGGATGAAAGAGACTACAACAATAATGCTGCCTATCCTCCCTCACCCCCATCTCATGAATGGCATCTTAATAAAAGTTCTCATCAGTATAGCACGGAGAATCGTGGGACTGATGATTACTATAACCAAGAGTGAGAGGGTAATTTATTAGGAGAGGAGAACTTTCCACAACTCAGATATTTGGAGCATATCATGAATCAACGGGAGGCCAGCAACACTCAGGGGAGACAGCAATATCTCCCCTCACAGAGGGGTATGGGCCGTGGCAACAGAGGGAAGAGCAATTACTCATGGAGAGGGAGGAGGTGATTTTTCATGTACTGTCTCCCATAGGGATATCTGAGGAAGCCCCTGTTGTGGTTCTTCCACCTGTGTGTATCGAACTGAACAGCACCAAAGACTTTAAAGTTTTTAATTTTTCTGACATTTCAATGAATGTTATTATGTGTGACTTACTAGTGAAAGGTTTTACTTTTATCCCTAGTAAGCATATGAATCTTGTACACGCACTTCTTGATTTGAAATTGTACATCAGAAAACTTAATTTGAATGAGTTATTTCATGGAGTTGGTCATGTTCGGGACCCCTTTACTATTTCTAGTACCTATAACCCCCAATCCATCCTGTTTTAGTTACCTTTGAAAGGGTGTGTGAGCTGGATATTAGTTCTTTATGTATTATGAACAATAGAAACATTAATTCTAACTCCAATAGAAATCTAAGTAGGGAAGAAGAGTTGAAACTACAGTTTTTGAAAGAGAGTTCAGGGATTAGAATCATGAAACCAGATAAGGGAGGTGGGGTTGTTATAATGAATGCATCTAATTATACTATGAAGATGAAAGCAATTTTAGAGACCACAACTTATAATAAGAGTTCTTTAAATTAACTGAATGGTACCTACTGTAAAATCAAAGATTTTTTACAGGATTTATTTATTGATGGGCTTATTACCATTCAGGAACTACACTATTTATCTGTTGAATTTCCTATTATTCCAACAATTTTTGGGTTGCTTAACATTCACAAGAGTGTAGAACAACTCCCTATGTGCCTGATTGTTGATGCCAGAGGTTCAGTTACACATCCCCTGGTGAAATTTTTAGATCTTGAGCTGAAAAAGTACCTTCTTGAGGAATTCCATTTATGTATTGACTCTTGGGATTTTCTTAGGAAGATTAATAATATCACTTTTAATAGTGAATTTCTATTTATCACAATAGATGTGGTTAACTTATATTCTGTAATTCCTCATGAATTAGGGGAGGAGTAGTTCTGCGATTATATTTTGTCAAAAGGGGTCCCCAGGAGAGAATTAACATGTATGAGCAGATCCTTGACATGGTGTTCAGAAGTAATTATGTCTTATTTGACAACAATTACTATCTACAAAAACAAGGTGTAGCAATGGGTTCTGCTTGTGGTGGTCTGTATGCAAATATTTTTATGCTTGAAAGGGAGAAACGCTACCTCAGACCATCACACTTTTTCCCTTTTTGCCACACCTATGTACGTTATTTAGACAATATTTTTATTTTATAGAAGGGGGTCAAGAGATCAAGTGACTCATTTTTTGGATTACATTAACACAACATAATTTCTTAAATTTACTCATACTATCAAGGAAAATGACATTCTTTATTTAGACATCCTTCTTATTAAGGATTTGGAACATCAGGGATTTGTGGCAGAAATTTTTTGTAAGGAGACCTACTCCAACAGCTTCCTTCATTTTGATAGTTGCCACCCTTTTTTACAGAAGTGTGCAGTTATTAAGCGACAATTTGTCCATGCCGCACGCATGGTTACTTTATGGGAAGCTTTTATTAATGAATCCTCTAAACTTAAGGATATGTTTTCCAGAAGAGGGTACCCCTTTATGCTTATTAACAACATTATGAGAGAAGTCTTGAACAAAAGATGATATGGGCATTTTTAACCCATCTTAGGAGCCCATAGGAACAACCAAGCTAGTCCTGATTCTCTCTCACTGGTTGACACCACAGAACATTTCAGCAATAATTTATCCACAATCACTTTTTCTACTTTAGGGTGTATTGAGGGTGAACAATCTGGGAATAAGCAGTCAAATTCTTCCCCTTGTAATTATCAATGCAGTTTTTCTACAGCTTTTTCATCTGATGCCCCTTTGGTTAAGGAGATTTTGTCAAAGAACTGGAATTTATTAAGGGGTGAAAAAGAACTTATTAATACTGTGGGTGAAAAAACGGTTTGTATTTTTATGAAGGGTTCTAACTTAAAGAACTTATTTGAACACACAAACACTTTACCGTCTAGTGGGTCTATGTTTAAATGTGGGGCTTGTAAATTTTGTCCCAGTATACTGGAGGTGAGTGATTGTGTTGTCAACAATATAAAAGTTAGCATACCTGGGAGATGTTGCTGCCACATCGAACGAGTCATTTATTATGCAATTTGCCCAACTTGTTCCTGTTTCTATTTCAGGACTACTGAAGGCACGCTTAAGAACAGGATCAGAGAGCACATTAGGAACATTAGGGACGAATGCAATTTTAATGCATTGGCTAAATATATTAAGGTGAATAATGGGCACCATTTCAAGTTTATTATTTTAGAGGTCCAAAAACGTATTGAGAGGGGGGCTGCCTGGCCTTATTTACTAGAAAAGGCTGAATTGATCTGGCAATTATGGCTTGATGCTCTACATTGGCCAGGATTAAATTATAGTGTATCTATTAGTAGTTTGTTGAAATTAAAAGCACTTAAGAGATGAACATTTTCACCCTTTAATTGTTATATTAATTTATATTAATTTATGGTTACTTTAGTCCCTTTTTATATTTTTTTTTTTGAGCAGCTTTCTGCTTGTTTTGTTATGTTGGGGTGTAGATATATATATATATATATATATATATATATATATATGTGCTTCTAGAATTTCTTCTTCTTGTGATTTTTGCAATTACTATTCCCTTTGATTTTTGCAGTCACTTCCCATTTTTAACAATTTAAAGACGTGTTTAGAACGTTATATCTTTTTAAATTTGATAGAGGAACTGATGTCATTGATCTAGGTCTATGTATTTCTATTTTGTATGCTTAAAAGTTGTATCTGATGAAGTTCCTGCCTTAATACTTATTGGGGCAAAAGCGCTTATACTTGTGTTCAAATAAAGTGGATTTATCAACCAGTTCCTGCAATTTGTGATAGTCTTTCTTCATTTGTGAGGATAACAAGTACACACACAGTAATGTGCGATTTCCCCTAAGAGCACACAGAGATCACAGTCAATCTGGGGCTGGTTTCTCCCTTTCTCTCCAGATCCCCCAGTAGAACTCCCCACTGGCACAGCTGTAGGGGACAGATCTCAGCTGAGTAGTGAAGCCAAAACTTCCAGTACCTTCTCTGTCCAACCAGTGCTTCATGTCCCTGACGAAGTAGCTGACACACACACACACACACACACACACATGCACACTTTGAGATTTGAGTTATACACAAACACACAGACACTCCTGGAGAAAGCTGGCACATGTTCTCCAGCTATACCCCTTTCTGCCCAGGCTATAAGGTAGTAATCCACTGCCACCAACTACTCTTATTAGCTACTAATAAGGCCCTTCCCTAAGGGTGACCAGTTTCATTGTGTAATATTACTGTTATCCAAATAGTAAGTTTGACCCATGGCTATAGCTTTTGGAGTGGCTTGGACAGTATCACTGAATACATGCAGTATACTCTAAGAGCGTAAATTACATTTACACAAAACAGCTACAGTTGAAAGGTTTAAAAATATTTAATAATAAATAATAAAAACACAAGACAAATATTATTTCAATACAATGATATTACAGAGTTCAGAGATCACAGGAAAATGCTTTAATATAATACTGTAGAATAGTCTGACATAAATATAGAAAACAGCTAGACTAATCTGGCTATTTCTATCTATCTCTAAGATAAATCACTGTTCTAAATAAATATCTTACTTAAGAGCAAGCAAGTGCTGGTGAGTGATGTGTTCAGGTTCAGACAAAATCCAAAATGCTTAATTCTCTCTCTCTCTGAGAAAGTCTTAATTTGATAACACAGTACTGCTGAGTCATTTCACATTACATCATTCTTGACACTTCTCTGGTTCCCAGGCTAACAGGAACTCAAATTTTTGTAAATGTATATTTAAACTTTGGAACTCGCTGAAATTACAACTACAAAACATGGGATATCAAACATCAACGCTTACTTGGAAATTTATGATATTACATATCCCCCCAAATAACCTATCTAAAACCCAAATAATCATACTCATTAATATTTTTCTGCTGATAAAACTCTACATAGCTACTAACTGGCTGACTCCATCTAAAACCTCATGGGAAAACTTTAGGACCTTAGCGATAAAACACATTTTAGCCCACAAATACATAATAAACAAACAAAACAAAAATCCCAGCAATTTGAAAACATGTTAACAAATTTTCAATATTATACTGGCATAAAACATTGAACCTGAATTACTTCTTCAATGTACACAATACAAAACGTAACAATACTTGGAACTACACTATTCCAAGGTACTAACCCTAGAGAAAACAACCTTTATTTTAACTTTTAAGAGAGAGTATGGAAGCATTCATGTAAATAGTGTAAATATGTTGTAAGAATATTGATAGAATGTCTGTTTGAACATCACCTGTATACTTTTCGGGCAAATGTTTGTAATGAATAAAGAAAGAAAAACAATAAAGAAATATTATTGAAAAAAAAAGAAACTCAAATTTTACATTTCTTAGTAAGCTGCACCTGGCCAGGAAGCCACAGCAATAAAATACATTATACGTGTAAAATCTTAGTAATTATCTCTTAAATCAAGACAATAGAAAGAATTTCCTGGCCCAGACATCCTGTCTCCGAGCTTGAGATCAAATAGTCATACAATGCTTGACTTATCAGCTTTCTTCCAGCAGAGTGCACTGTGGTTGCATTTGTGAAGCTCAGAACATATAACAGTTTTCTTACATTTGTAAACAGCCTGTGGATTACATTAATATTTACAAATGACATAGCATTATTTACAAAATTCTATCTAGTTAGGCTGGCAGCCTTCATAGGGTGTTCCTGGATTTAGAGAAAGCATTTGATAATGTCCCAAGAAAGCAGATTTGGGCAGTCCTGAAATGGCTTGATGTCTCATGCAGTTAATGTACAAGGACCCACTGACACAAGTACAGACATTGTTTGGACTCACTGAGGAACTCCCAGTGGGAGTGGGTGTACATCAAGGTTCAGCTTTGAGCCCACTGCTGTTTATATTAGTGATGGCTTCCATTAACAAATAGGTCAGAAGGGACTGATCAAAAAATTGCTGTGTGCAGATGATGTGACAATGCAAAGAGACTCTGAATGGGAACTTCAGCAAATGATAGGGGATTTGAATGTAAAACTGAAGACGCACACGGTATGAAAATGAGTACAGATACCACAGATAGAATGGCAACAAATGTGGGAAATCAGAAGAAGCTGAGATTTGAGATTGAAGGGAAAATACTGCAATTAATTAACAGCTTCAAGTATCTGGAAGGGGTGGTTGAGAAGAAGGGAGAGCTGAATGAGGATGTCAAAGCTAGGCTCAGTGGTGCTGTATTCAATGGGCACAAAATGTCAGGGATAGTGTGTGACAGAAGAAGGACAAAGAAAATGAAAAGTAAGGTGTACAAAACAGTGGTGTGACCAATACTACTGTATGATACAGAAATCTGGGCAGTGAAGACAAAATAGTTGAGGAAGCTGGAGGTGATGGAGATTAAGTGCCTGAGGTGGGTGGTAGGATAAAGAATGTGGGACAGATGAAGAAATGAGGACATCAGAACAAAAGCTCAAGTAGCTCCAATTGCAGAGAACATCAAAGAGAACAGATGACAGTGTATGCAGGAAAACAGAAGAAAATCTGGTGAAGAAGATTTATGACAGACAGGAGGAAGACAAGAGGAAACAAGGGCATCCAGCAAAGAGATGGATGGATTGTGTAAGAGAAGATCTGTGACAGTCAGGTATGACTTTCGAAGAAGGTAGGAGAGTAGCATAACACTGAATAAACAGAGATGTCAGCAGTTGATGCAGCACCCCCAGCCCTTGTAGAAAATGAGAAAAAATGGGTTGATAATGATGAGTGTATAAGAATTCATGGATTTGACCTTTGGTTAATGGGTTACTATGTAATAAAATAAAAGAATGAGAAAGATGTGAAAGAGAGGTACCCACTAAGTACTGTATTGTTGGACTAGTTATGAATGGAGTGATAGGTAAAATAGATGAAAAGAAGGAAAATGTGAAGGTGTTTGGAGAAAGTTAGATTACCTGTAGTATTAAAGTGATTTGTTTACATTTATAAATACATTGCAACATTTAATGGATAAAGTGCCTTAATACACTTGTATTACTTCTATTCCTTATTTATTTTAATCATGTTAATAAAAATATCTGTACATGTTTTTATTAAACCATAGCTGAAATAAATTTAGTGTATCCCTTAATGACATTAGCTGAGGGTAATATGAGGTGTGTCCATAAACTTTAATGGATGCATCTTTGTGCATGCCAGGTGAAACATCCATTAAAGTCTATGGACACACTGCATGCTTTCCCTAAGTTGACATCACTGAGGTTAAATAAATTTAGTCTCAGTGGCAGAATCTTGGGAAAAGTGGTATTTTTAAAGTTTTTCTATGAAAAGGAGCATCCAAAAATATTTGTCAGTGGAGTAAAAATGCTTTTTTGGCACCTCCTGCTCCACATACAGTGGTGATAAGGCAAGTTTTTTTATACATAACAAATCACTTTAACTTATGCAGGTGTTTGATAGTTGTAATCAGGAGTAGGATATGAATGGAAGAAGTAGTGAAAGAATTAAGGTAATTATTGACAAAAGTAGGATTGTCAATAAAAGTAGTGGAAATTGTGATATAGTTAAGACTGGAATATATTATGATAAAGAAGTGGAAATTGTGAGCATAAAATTTAGAGGTGAAGAAGTTGTAAAAAAGCAATGAGAATAGAAACAGGAGGCAGGAAGAATAAGGAAAATATATGACCATATTTTGAGCAGAAAACATGTGTTACATTCTGTTTTCTTTTAGGAAAATTGAATTCTTTAGGAGAATATATATATATATATATATATATATATATATATATATATATATATATATATATATATATATATATGTCACCTAGTCAAATGGGAAGACAATTATTACAGATTTATTTTAAAGTGAGTGGATGGTTACAAATAAAATGCAGTAAAAAGAAAAAGATTATATAAGAAGAAAGAAAGAAAAGGAGATTATATTTAATAAATTATTTTTGGATCTTTAAATATGTTTTAGATTTTTTTATATTATGAAAAATGATAAAGAGACAGTAGTGGGAAATGTTTAATGCCTGGTATGGAGAAATTCTAAAGATAATATATGTGAAAAGAAAATATGAGAAATACAGACACATGCACGAATATTGTAAAAAAGAAAAATAATGGAAAGTAGGTTGTGGGGCATTAATTAGTATGAGAAATAAATGATATAAAGAAGTAATGAAAAAATATTGGATTGAGCCAGAGGAAGATGTCGGGGAAAGGTTAAGAAGAGTATAAAAAGGAATAAGGAGCACTTTAAAAATATACAAAAGTGTAAAAAAAAATTCTGGCGCTTGATGTTAAACAGATTACTGGTGAAACATAAGCATATGAACAGAGAAAATGCAGTGTGCAATGAAGAGAAAGCAATGTAATATGCATTTAGGAATGGAGAAGAATGCATAAAATTTTTGAAAAACTTTAGACTTTGTAGCAAAGGAATGGGGTCAAAGAAGTAAATAAAGAAATTATACTGTATGGATACTGTAAAATCTATGAAATGAAAAAAATAGATAAAGTCAATAAAACATTGTTTCATATGTATGGTTTAATTGATAAGCAAGATATGCTGATGTTTTATATAATAAGTGATGTGAAATAAAGTCTGGGCTGTGGGTAAAAGTATGCAGGATTAGAAAGGTAAGCGTGAAAGTGAATTGCAGATATTTAAAGTATGACTGTATGTAAAGATATTTTATGTAATGTAACTAGAAATGTATATATGGGTATAATAAAGACCCCTACTCTTTTTAGTAAGTGCCATGGGATCTTTTACATCCACCTGAGCTGCTACCAAACTTAATTTGGTATCATCTGAAGGGCATCACATTCAGGAGTACAGCACCCTCCTTGCACTGCACTGCTGTCCCGGTGTTGGAAAAATTAATGCAAGCACAACATGGTATGGGAATAGAACTCACAGCCTTCAGAGTTTGCAGTACCAAAGGCAAATATGTTACACAATGGGCCACTGACCCTCTGTTATAACATAAACAGCTGATGATCAATGTGCACTAACTGTCCATATTTCCCAAATGCCTTATCATGTACCTTATATGTCTTTTGCTTTACTAGTGTCATGTCATCATATCGTTTGTACAAAAACAGTACAATGAGCAGCTTCAGTTTCTTCAAATTGTTTGGCATATCTAGAATTTCTTCTAGTGTAGCTCTTCATCTCTTGCATTGAGTCTTATCATTGGCTTTTGATCATTGCCACCATTTTTAGGTTGGCTGCAGCCTGTTAAATATCTTTCTTTAAAATTGCCTCCTCACTACTTCCTCTGCCATCAGAATATGTAGTACACTTTAATACAGTAACAGCATCAAACTTGCTTCAAATTAACAATTTAAATGGAAAATACATTAATTTGTTACTGCCCAGGAGAGAAAAACAACCACATAAAGTACCTCAAGTTCTCCCTGCCTTGTTTCTTTCTTTGACATATATTTTTAAAATTATTTTTGCCCTTCCCCCAACTGCTGACTGCCATCTGTTATATTCTGGACCCCACTTCAGTCCTTTGCAGCTGTTTTCCCAATCACTTAACTGGCTTTCAACCTCTAACAGGGCATTTCCCAGGTTGTTCTTACTGGGGTCTGCTTAAGGAAGATTTTGGAAGAAGGCAAAGAGGGCATCAGGTGAGCTGCCAGAGTGCAATCTTACAACTTCAGTTTAGTTTGGTACTTATTTTCTAAAAGCCCTTACAAAATCAAAGTAAAAAGATAAAATAAATCAACAGCAGCTATAATAAATTATTGTTGTAAAAAATTTAGAGTTCATAACTGTAATATTACAGTTTATCCAAACATATAGAAAAAATAATATGAGTGCATCTGTGTGACATGATACTTGTCTGAATAAATCCAGTGACCCCTGAATAGCTGCTCTAAAAGTAAGCTGAATTTCAAATTCCATAGATGACCTTGCCACTAAAAATACTACCATAGTGCCCTGACTTCAGGGAAGAGAAGTGTGTGACAAACAAATAGGAACTGAAAGGCTGCTGCTTCACATATCCTAAACTGCTTCTAAAGTCAATCATTACCTTTAACAGTTCCAAGACCACACTTCTAAAAATAAAGCAGTCAATGAAAGTTCCATGTATACACCTCTGAAAACTGTGAATGAAGTTAAATGTAAAATGTACATCCCAGTGAAAATCTCCAGATGTGTCAGGACAGGCAGATCAGACAACACCAAACGACACATGTACTTAATTGTACAAATCCATTACTGAAATTTCTGTCACTCTGTAGTGTGACTTTTTCCAAACAGCCCAAAGATTATACAAATCCAAATAAATCATGTAGCAATGTAATACAGCAGCAGCAGCTGTAACAATGCCCCAACCCCCCCCCCCAAAAAAAATGCTAGGTGTTTACCAACAATGTTAGATGTTGTTAAGTTCCAAAAAAATATTCAAATGTGTCAGGACAGGCTAGTCTGGGAACGGCTATCATTGTAGAATAATAAATTATACATGCACTATTCATGAAATTCATAATAGGCAGCCATCTGACCCCTTCTTGGAGTTTGTATTAATCAGATCCAGACAGCATTGAGATACTTTTTAATTTTTTTGCCATGCCCACATTCCTGTCCAACACCTGCTGTACATTATTATCAGTGATGAATTTTTCTGTGTAGATGGTCTATAGGTCTGTTCCTTCTTGTTTTTTTTTTTTTCTAGAAACTATGGTAGCCATCTCCACAGGAGAATATACTCTGAGCAAAGAATCTCTCCAGTTCCCCCATTATAGCAAGCTGACATTGTACCCTTATCTCAGCCTCCTCCTCAGGGAATCTGCTTAGCAAATCTGTGTTGCTCTTTCCTTGACATACTAGTAAAACTTGAGTGCGACAGCAGCTTGTTATGTTGTTTGTCTTTCGGCTTTTCCTGGTTAGGGGTCGCCACAGCAGAACTCCAGTCTGCTAATGATTGGCAGTAGATTTTCACAAATGCCAAGGTGCCAGCTTGATGTTCAACCTTCAACGAAGGCACGCCCATTTACGCATGTCTTTCGAATGCCCACCTAGCCGCAGGGAGGACATGCAGACTCCACACAGAAGGCACTCCCCGCACTCTAGCCGAGAATCGAACGGGAGAACCTCTTGCTGTGAGGCAACAACGCTACCGCTGCACCACCATGGAAGAACAGCTTGTTATATGTGTTTTATTTTTTATCTTATTCATTTTAAAACTTGAAGCATATTAAGTCAAAATAAAATATTAACAAGGTATTACAGCTTCTTGAGGGCCAGTAGGTCATAAGCTTGAAAGATGAACTCATGAATCTATGAGGCTAATGGGGAATTTAGCTGCTCAGACCTGTATGGGAAAGACATTTTGCCCCTACTGCCTTCTCAAGGTCTTATTGACAGATGAGTCAGACATAGGTGGGGCATACATCTGGAATCTCGGTCAGTCCAGGAAGTCTTGTCTCCTTTGCAGATTTGACAACATAGCAGTCTGAATGAAATGTTGGATTTTGGTAGTCATTCTAGCCATGAGAATGTCAGTAAATGTTCCAATCCAGGAGCTCTCCAGGTGATGACAGACAGCATCGCAGTCACATGGTGAATAAACAAGCTGGGAACTGCTGGTTCATACTACCTGTGTAGGAAGATCTTAAAACTGTGGGATATAGCTCCATTCATCTGCGTTTTGTTATTGGTGGAATACCTGTCAGGCTAACAGAATATTCCGGTGGGTCATTAAAGTTGAGCATTTTGCCTAGTTCATGAATGGTAAATGCACCTGGGACTGTTTGCTCATCTGTTGCCAGTTTATGGGGTGCTGCCCAGGGACCTGTCTACATCCTAGTACAAATATAGTTTCAAAATTTTCACAGAAGAGCCCATGCTACTCTTGTAATGGTCTGGATTTGATTTTTGCATTCCTTGTCATTCCTCTTATTCAAAGGGTTGTGATAAAAGTATGAAAAGAAAGTCAGGCTGTTTTTTTGTAGCTCCTTGTCAGGCAATACCAAGATGAGTTCCCCTTATGCAGGCAAGTGTGTTATGATAACTATGTTTACCTCTCAGGGAGGATCAGCTCATTCAGCAACACAACATGGCTGGAATTCATAGAGTATGCAAATATGCACAACAAAGTGTCTTGCATACTAGGCAGGAGCATCACGATACATTGACAGCTGTCTGCCAGTAACATAGTTTTGTTGTAATGAGCAGCAGGGGATTTGGTGCTCATGTATAAGTGGCAGTTAGGAGTGGGGGCCTAGGCTAATAAGATCCAAAATTAGTGGAGTGTTCTTTTCATTAAGAAAACTTGTGCAGTACTGAACTAATACACTCTGCACTATGCAAGTTACCCACAAGAGCAGTGCAGAGCATGCATAAATTAGTGTCATTAGTTAACAGTGAGCATGTGTGCATTTCAGTGGGAAGAAGTCTGCACAGCGGAAGCAGAACAGCTTTATCCTGCAAAGAATACTGATCCATGTAAGTGATAGTAGATGCATGTATGGGAGTGTGAGGGAGTGTGAGCAAGTGTGTAAGTGTGTGTGTGTGTATGTGTGTCAGAGACAAAGTCTGTAGCTATCTGTATTATGAGTGTGTGCCTTTGATTTGGGGGAAGGGGAAGTGTCCACCTTTGCGTGATCCACTAGATTGTTGGGGTGTAATGCTGCTCTAGATGAGAGAGTTATAGTCATGCACATTCCATCTTAATGAAGCATTTTACTTGTAAGAATGTGGGTGACCATAAATTGATAACTGTTAGAGCACTGTAACTTGGCCCAGCTCTGCAGCAGAAGTTGTGCAGCAGCTTCTTACTGTATGAATCCCATCCAGTGTCTGTACCTCACCCTGCAAAGTACGCACCTCACAGCTTGAATGCAGACATTTCAGTCCCTAACAAAGATCTGCTCTCTTTAAGGATACTTCCCATTATTTAAGAGGCCTACCATCAGGAATTCTTATTTTTCAAAAGTGAAAGAGGTTTTTGGTTTAAGGTGGAGAAACTTTTCCCTCTACAAGCAGGCAATCTTTTTATTTCCTTTCTTTCCAGTTTACAGTGTTTAGGTCTGTCATATTTTTCTGTTCTGATCTACTTTGCACTTATCAGTGTGCCAAACAACCATGGAAGCTCCCTTTTTTCCCTTATTGTATGCCTGCTGACTCCTCTCTCTTCTTATGTCTGCAGCTGTTTGCATTCTTCTACAAACTAGGATGACAGCCAATCATGTGGATAAGAAGCCATTAGCACAGCAGCAGGGCCAGATTTAAACATGGTGAGGCCCTGCTGTGTGAGAATCTCTAGAAGCCTAGTTTGGCAAGTGCTAACAGAGAATAAGGCAAAGTAACAAGTGAACTTGGCAAGACTGTTGCTAAGATGCATAACCTCCCCAAACTGGGGGGAAGAGTTTCTGCATAAGCACTACAACAGCTCTCCTGTCTTTCCTAAACTCTGTATCACTATCTAGAGACAGTAACAAACTTATTTCCTGTCTCTTCACTGACCTCTCTAAAACCTTTGATACAGTCTCTCATAAACTTCTTCTCCTTAAACTAGCAAACTTACACTTCTCTCCATCCACCATATCTTGGTTTAACAGTTATCTCTCTGATAGACTCCAGTCAGTCAAATGGCTCTCAGCTTTCTCCTGTCTTCTTCCTGTTAAAACGGGTGTTCCACAAGGCTCCATCCTTGGGCCACTTCTTTTTATCATCTTTACCAACCTTCTCTCCACTTCCAGTCCTGGATCCTCACTGATACAATATGCAGATGATTCTACACTTATCACTATTGCTGAATCACCAACTCAACTAAAATCAGACACACAGTCCTCTTTTAACTCTGTAGAAAACTGACTATCTGAAAACCAACTTATCCTAAATCCAAAGAAAAATCTTAGCCACATGAAGTCTTCCTTCTCCTGAATGTCACAAAATAATACTTAGATACAGGTGGACACCAGTACAAAACTCTTAGGTGTTACTATTGATGATAGACTAACCATTGATTTACATGTTAATAATTGTATCTGAAAAACACATCTCAAGCTAGATCTCCTCTATAGAAACAAAAAATATCTTATCAAAACAGCAAATCTAACCCTTCCAAATGCCTAACTCTTACCCACTTTACTTTATAGGTCCCAAATTCTCACCAGCCTCAACACTGGACTACTAAACAAGTTAGAAACAACTTATAACAGGATTGCCAGATTTGCTGCCCAAAATTCTTACAAGTCCCATCACTGTCTCTCACAAAAATAACTAAATTGGCTAGAATTACCTAACCTGCTTTGGTATAATCAGTTTCAGATTATTCATTCCATTCTCTACAAACCCTCTTTCTGTCCAACTATCTCATCTCTAATCTCTCATTATCTTCCCACTAGATTACTCCGCAGTTCTGAACAAGGCCTACTAAAAGTCTACAAACCAAGGACCAAAATGGGTCACTTAGTCTATAGCTTTAACCCTTCCAAGGCCTGGAATAGCCTACCACTAGAGATAAGATCCCTTGAACATCCAAATCAATTCAAAAACCGCTGCAAAAAATACCTTTATGAAAAATGGACTTGCCAATGTAATTATCCCCCATAAATACTCCCCTATAACCTTCTACTTCCCTTCTCTCTTCCTTCCCTTCAATAAACAAACTTACTGCTTTATCTTCTTCTCTTGGTACATCACTGTACAAACATAACTAGTAAAATATTTCAGCTATGTAATATAACTAGTAAAATATTTCAGCTATGTAACTATTGCACTATTATGTATATAATATGTAATTATGAATGTATCCCTCTGATGAATGTATTTCTATGTATTTCACTTGCCACAGTTTAATGTATGACACTGTAATGCAATAATGTGTGGTACTGATATGCAGTAATCTGTGGTACTGATGAATGTATTTCTATATGTATTCAATATGTAAAATTTCTGTTTTTTTATTGGAGATTTTCTCCTCAGGCCTCCGCTGAAAATGGGCATTTGTAGCCCAGTCAGACAAACCTGGCCAACAAATATAAAATAAATAAATAAATAAATAAGAACTTTAAAAATAGACCTTTAATTGCTCAATTTCAAGACACTTATTAAATAGAAAATTTGTTTATGGAGGCTTTTGTATATAAAGTAACAAAACTGTAATTGTGAAATTTTGAGAAGCCTTTTCAGATTGTGGAGCTCTAAGTTTAACTTGTTTGGTTTATGCCTATATCGAGTCCTGTCTGGCAGCCATCAGGATATTTTTTCTTCTATGGCCGTAAGCTCTTCCTGGTGGCTGAGATATGCACATATGGGTATGAAAGCCCTACACTCACTTCTTTGTGTGAGCATATGTCTACACATAATGGAGACTACCTGACACATGAGGCTTAGTAGGGCCATGCACATATCCCTGCCTCATTCATATATCACATGGCACACCACTCCAAGGCATATCAAAGTGTCTAGGTATACATCAATACTCTACACTGTGTTCCCCAACACATTTTCTGATGTATGGAACAATGTCCTGACTACATTATTATTGTACTCTGTTTTTGTACTTGTTTATTATTTAAGCTACTTGTTTTATATTAATACTCATGTTTAATGATAATTTGTAACTCTGAGCTCTGGCTGAATGGGTGCTTTAGGATTAGACTACTAATCTGGTCAACAAATGTTAATAAATAAATAAATAAAATAAAATAAAAATGTTCTGCATGATGCAGTATACCATTCTGTCCAGTAGGTGAACAAATCATCCCCCCCAAGGATGGGTGAATCAGGTTTAGTCACTCACTTCCACTTTCCCTCGCCAGTGTACAGGTCAATAATTAATTCCAGATCATCTGGGCATCAGCCAGGGCATTTTCTGTCTGGTCTATTGGAAGTCATCTTTTGTGTTGGCACATGGAGAAGCTCTTAACGCTATTGTGCATCTGAAGCCTCAAAGAAAGAATCTTCATCCTTTGGGGGACATAAGTATGTTTTGAAATAGTCAAACAAAGCTTTATTTAACATGTATTCTTAGTCCCTTTGAAATTACTTATCTGAATGCCACTTCATTTACTGTTGATCACCTGAGCCAGGACTGTGTTCCAGCTTGCAAGCTGTGACGTGTTCTCCCACTTAAACAGTCTTTAGAAGGGCAGAGTGGCATTTACACCAGAAATGATGTTTAAAAGAATCAGCAGATTCCATTACCACCCTTTTACTACCAAACTCATAATCCAGGGGAGAAGCTGTAGATGGATTCAAAAAGGGATACTTGACATACGTCTTTAGAACCAAAGGTTGCATAATCAAACTTTTCATCTCATTTTCCAGAATGAAACGGGTACCAACAAGTTGTTAATTGTGTTGGTTTTATTAAGACTCACAGAAAAATAAAACAGAATGTTAGGCATATTTCCTCTCCCCTTCCATAGAGGATGAACAGGGAAGAATGGATGTTTTTTGCTATGGGATTATTTCAAACCTTTAATTCTTTTAAGTTTTGATGAGTCCGATTCCCAGTCAGAAGTGCAGTAATTTGATTGGGATGATAATTCTCCAGTTTCTACACCACAGGGAGAGAAATCTGATTCTGAAGGGAATTTTTCTTCAGATCCCCCTGGATTAGAATCACCCTGCAGCTGTACCTCCTATGCTATCAGCTTTAGAGGATATTTTCTTGACAGCCTGCCGAATACTGACAGTTAACCCCTTGCCCCTAAGTTTGATAGCTAGTATAAGGTCCCTTAGACTCACACATATCTGTTTTTTTATTCCAAATCAGACTTTGCAGTTATTTATTTGGCAATATCTTCTGTTGAGAAATACCTTGTGAATGCTAATCCTATCCATTCTGACAAGGATGGAAAAGCTTTTATAGATTTGGGAAGAAGGTTGTCTTGGTTTGATACTGATTGTCTCTTTCTTACTCCTTTCTTTCTCCTGAATTGGAAGGAGAGTTTCTGTTAAACTTTGGAAAGAAGAATTGAAAAGCCTGTATAACCTCCTAAATTAACTTTCTCCTTTCATCAACACTTTTATATTCCTGTATTACTGTAGCCTTCAAAATTCTGAATGGTCAGACTTATATGGCAAAGTACCTGCTCGCTTATTTTGAAAATATGAGAAAGTTTGCTCCTAAACTCCCTTCTTCAGAGATTAAAACATCTCTGAATTATTTAATTGCTTGTGTTTCTCAGATAACTACTCTTTGAAGTGTTCTTATGATTCTGTGGATGCTGTATCCAGAGCAGCTGCTAATGGATCAGTAATGAGAAGGTTTGCTTGGTTACGTTCATAAAACTTACCAGATTATGTCAGGACTGATATTTTAAATTCTCCCTTAGATAGAAAGGCATTGTTTCTCCCTTCTTTGGCAGAAGTCCTTAAAAGAGTTGATGAAAGGGGAAAGTTAATTTAGGAGGTAATACAGGCTTTTCAATTCTTCTTTCCAAAGTTTAACAGAAACTTTCCTTCTAATTCAAGAGAAAGAAAGGAGTAAGAAAGAGACAATCGGTATTAAACTAAGATAACTTCCAAATGTGTGTCTCATTCTATTGCTGTCTGCTATTCTTAGCATGACAGGTCACTTCCAGGTAAGGTCAGGGTCCATTCTACCAGGGCTTTGGCTTAGTTTGTGCCTTTTTGGAAATGGGGGGAACTCTAGAAGCATTCTAGAGGCAGCAACCTAGTCCCTTATGCATAGTTTTGCAACACATTACACATTAAGATTCTTTTTCTAGATCCAAAACAGGTTTTGCTGGGACTATTCTCCAGGGGCTCCTGGAGTCTGAAACCTCTTATGCATCACTTTCTTTCTACACTCTGGTAATCTACCCATACGGCATAGGCAGTCATCCAGGCAGTCTAGTGAATACGTTTCAGGTGTGGGTGTATCACAGAAATCCTGTGATCTAATGATGAACATAGTACAGTTGTGTAATTTAACACCATTACAGTAGCTGTTTGAACAGATCACTGTTGCAGCTGGAACACCCTTCTTCAGTTTCCCTTTTTCTTTTATGCTTTGTACCAGGGTGTGGATATATTTTTTTAACTTACCTCCTACCATATATCAAAAAGACAGGGCTCTAGTCCTCCTCCTGTGAGGTTAGAAAGCCCTGATCACTGTCTTTACATGGTTCTCCACAAGCTTTTCTGTGGTTATGGCATGTGAAAAGCACCCTGAAGCACTGGATGTTGGCCAGCTGTCATAGCCTTGGCAGGATATAACCCATCAACAATGATCTGTTTGAACATTTACTGCTATGGTATGTTTACTTAGATAAATGTACTGTCTTTGTTTTTGGTTAAATGACTTACTGAGTGTGTAGTTAAATAGAAATTGTAGGAATCAAATCCAAAAATAGAAAATGCAGATTATTTGAATGGGTCTTCTACAAGTGTCCATATGCCATTAGCTTGCAACACACTTCCCTGCCTCCACTTGCTCATATTGGCAAGTGTCCTGACCCCCAGTGACTCGATTCCTATACAGTTATCCAACGCTAATTATCCCTTCTAAAATTTAGACCCTAACCCTAAAATTTCTCATCCATTCCCTAAACCTAAACTCCTGGTCAGTCTGTAAAGCTAAAATCCCCTTCCCTCCCTTATCCTAATCCACATTCCAGTCTGCTTATTTCCGTAAGCTAAAATCCCCCTCACTTCCCTAACCTTAACCTTCTGTTAACTACCAATTACTCCCTAAATCTAATATTCCCCTTCCCTAATAACCCTAACCTTCCACTAACTCCTGATTGCTCCCTAAACCTAAAATCCTCACTCCCCTCCCTAAACCTAAGGTCACCCTCCCAGTTTTCCTTCTCCACTTACCTGTCTCTGGTGAGACCTTGATTGCATTTGACCATTGCAGCAGCTCTATGTCTGAATTCAGGTCCGAATGTGAGCACTTGTTCGGTCAGCATGGAGGTTGGTGTCACAGCTGTTTGAGTCCCCAGCTGCGAATTAGGGGAATTTGAGCAGCTGGAGCACCAACAGCTGTAATATTATGTGATGCTGTTCATGAACAATTAGTAATATTAAATAAACAAATAAACAAACAGAGCAAACTGAAAATGAATAGTAGGTTCCTTATCTACTTTCTGCTGTTACCTCAGTGAGATTTAAGCTTAATATTTGACTGACTGCAACTTTGACAAAGCATGTTAGAATGCAATATTAATTCAGGTAATAGGCTAGTGCCTATTGCCTCTGTGCCTCTATTTTTGTTACACCATGTGCATGTCTGTGCTGTTGATGGTGATAAATTTGCTTCTTTTAGAACTGAGTGATGATTTCCTTTATATTCACTGCTATTAAGCATGTTTGTTAAAGCAAAAAGGAGCAGGAAAGATTAAAAATATATAAATAAGACAATATGCAATGGTATATGAAAGGACTAGGAGTGCTACTATACAGATACAACAAAAACATTTAGAGATTGTATAGCGATGTGGTAGTAAGGAATGTTACATGCTTAGATGTTGAATATATAATATATATATATATATATATATATATATATATATATATATATATATATATATATATATATATATATATATATTACTGAACTTACCAAAGTTTCATTTTGGGCTGTTTCCTGGAATGTGTGGCTTTATTATGTATTAAAGATGTTTAATAAAAAGACAGAAGGCCCGATTCATTAACACCTGCACTAAGAGTATGTGATTTGTATTCAGGAAACACCTACCACATTTTTTGTGCTTTCTTGTCACTCAGAGATTACAGCAAGTATGCATGCAGTCTGCACTTTGTGGCAATCTTTATGAATCCCCCTTGATATTTAAAGCTGCAAGAAAAACAGTAGGAAACTAAAATTAGGAGGAAGAAAGTGTGAGTTATGCTTGTGTCGTCTGTTCATTCAGAACAGTGTGCACTTATTGAAGGCATTAATGAATCCCAGCAGAGTATAAGGTTGTACATGCGTAAGCACAGTATAATGCAGCACACTGGGAAATCTGAGGGAAAGAGACAGTAAAGCAGAAGACCGTTTATGATTTTGTTGCTACATTTATTATAGCATCATGGCCTTCTTAACACAAAATGTCTTTAACTTCAGACCATAACAAATGTGCAATTTTTTTTCTGAGAGTGAATATCTAATGCATAAGATTTAATATATTGTGTTTTTATAATGTAAGAAGTAAAATTACGGTTTATTTGTCCCTGAAGATGATGTTTCTAGTTTTTGAAATGTCAGTACGGTTAAAAGAGAGAAAAGGAGGAACATATATCTGGTTAGTACAGAAAAGAAAACAGAAAAGGGGGAAAGCATTACTTAGAATTGTGACTTGGCACAAAGAAATTCTGCGAGCAGCTGTTCTGTTGACTCTATACCTAAAAATACAACCAAAGTACAGTGTACTTAAAACTGTGACTATGCTCATAGTCGATTCTGTTCTGATATGTCCCATTCCATTCCAGTTAGTCCCATCCTTTCACTTGTTCCCTGCAGTCCCATCTGCATTTGAAGTCACTGGCTTCTCCTGGTCACTTGAATAATTAAGGGTGGTAGAAAGTATGACAGCATCAGTATTTAAGTTAATGTGTGTCTGGGGATGACAGTAATGAAAACTTAAGAAAATTATAAGTATGTAATCTGTAGTCTGCAGCATGAGAATGGATTAGATGAATGTTACCTAATTACATTGTGACAGCATGTAAGCCAGTTTTGCTATAGGTAACACCAGTATTCTGTTTGGAAAAAAAAATAATCTCAATGGTGAGAGGGAGGGTGAAGCAAATGGGTATATAAACTAAGTAATTAAATGCTCTATCTCCGAATCAACTGTCCCTATTCTTTGGAAAAAAATTCTATACAATATCCATTCACAAAGGTGGCAATTCCTCAGAACATTCAAACTTTCGACCTATTGCTATGCATTTCCCCCACTCCAAATTACTAGAACACTGTGTTCACAAACAAATCTTGGCCCACCTCATACAAGGTAACCTGATTACCTCCACCCAGCATGGCTTTCACCCACACCACAGCACCTCCACTGCTCTCATCTCCTTTACCACCACTATTTCTCTAGCCAGAGATAATAATAAACCCATGTCTTGCCTATTTCTAGATCTGCCTAAAGCTTTTGATACTATCTCACATCCTATCCTCCTCTCCAAACTCTCTCAACTTAACCTTTCCACAGCTACTATAGCCTGGTTTAACAGCTACCTTTCAGACCAGCACCAATCTGTCAAATGGCCCTCTGCTCTCTCCCCCTTTCTCCCAATCAAAACAGGTGTCCCAACAAAGCTCCATTATTGAACCCCTCCTTTTTAATATTTTTATCAACGAACTCCACAAATCCTGTCCCCACTCATCCCTCATACAGTACGCTGATGACTCCACCATTATAACCATAGCTGATAACCCCACCAAACTTTTAATTCTCACGCAATCATCATTCAACCTCACAGAAACCTGGCGTACAAAAAAAAACAACTCATACTCAACCCCCCCCAAAAAACAAAACTCCTACTCTTCCTCCAAAAACCCCTCTACCACCTTAAAACCTCTTTCAACATCTCTTCACGCAACAACACCACAACCTCTTCTGAAACCCAAACTAAGCTCCTCGGAGTAATCATTGATGACCAGTTGAAATTTGACCTTCACATTCATCAATGGGTTAAGAAAACGCATCAAAAGTTTGGCCTCCTTTACAGAAACAAAAGTTTCCTCACCCCGACTCTAGAATAACACTTACCAGTGCTCACCTCCTTCCCAACCTCTTCTATAGCTCACAAATCTTTACTAACCTTCAGTCTACTCTTCTCTCCAAACTTGAATCTACCTATAACAAAGTGGCCAGATTTGCTGCTAACTTGCCCTCCAAATATCACCACTGTCACTTAACTGGCTTGAGTTTCCAAACCACCTCAAACTATCCCAACTTCTCATAACCCACTCCATCATCAATAAACCCTCTGACTGTCCATGCATCTCCTCACTTGTCTCACTCTGTACCCCTGCCAGTCCTCTCAGGAGCTTTGACCAACACCTGCTGCAAATACACAAACCTAACAAATCTGCAGTACAGAGTCTTTACAGCTACTCTCCTACCATCCAATGGAACAAGCTTGCCTTGACCCTGAGAAGCATACCCCAGACCTATAAATTCAATAACTCACTCAAACAATACCTAATCAACCTCAGGATATGTCCCTGTAATTTCCCACCCTGAATCTTGTCCTACTCTGGCTGACTTCTCTTCTTCCCTGTCTTTGTCTTCTTCTTCTGTATACCCATCACATTCCTTTTACTCCATACCAACTCTTAACTCCTTATTTTCCTCCAAATACCCACTTATTGCCTTGTTATCTTATGCTAGCTTTCTCTTATCTACCTCCTTCTGAGAAGGAGACAAATTCCTGTCTCTCTCCAGCCTACATCTTTTATCATCTCTGGACTTTTGCTGTACTTTCCTTTAATCTTACATCACACATCAATTCTTGACCTCCACAGTACAGTCTTAAAACCTACTCCTCCTCCTGTTCTTCACCTTTCTTTCTGACTGATCAGCACAATGTATGCTATCCCTCAAGCTTGTTACTCTCATAGAACTATCTACTATCCCTCTAGTATATGTCACTTATATTACTATCTGCTTCAAACACTTACTGTGAGTAAATCTCTCTTGCCTTCACTTTTGTAAATACTTCTGCTTACAATATCATTGTATTAAACACTTACTGTATGCTTGATCTGTTATAGTTTGTACTTTGGAGCCTTATATTTCTCATTGTATTGCACATGTACTGTAATTCTGATTTTGTTATTATCTGTACTTTGGAGCTTTTCTCCCCAGACCTCTGCTGAAAAAGGGCTTTGACCCAGTCAAAGTATCCCGGTCAACAAATGTCAAATAAATAAATAAGTGGGTAGGAGGAAGAATAGCTTGATGTGAGAGTTAAGAAGTCTGTGGTAATGAGCAAAAATTGTTCTCATCAGTGTAGATTAACTATAAATTGTATATCTGGATGTTAACAGTATATGTGTGACCTACATAGTGGGATATATAGACATCACCTCCCTGCAGATATTATGTCTGTTTCTTTTGCATTTCACAGTATTGATTTGATATCCTCAGAAGTTCTATCACAGTTCCTGCAGTAGTACTTTATTCGGTACTTACGTATTATCGCAACCAGATTTTCGCGATAATACCAGTTGCTTCCCGATGTTTAAATGTGACCCTCAATGTAGTGACAATGTCATACAAACTGTTTTTTTTTCACAGTCAAGGTTTCTTTATGCAGGTTTATCAATAAAAACGTAACAAATTAATGTTGCTGTTTATGTGTGCCTTTACCACCAGCATGTCATGCTGTTTTTTGCAACTTCACCTCTGTGTGATGCAAATTCCCCAGCAAAAACACTGCAAGGCCTTCTGAGTGCAATCACAGATAACTTCCCCCTCATACCAAGAGGAAAAACAGTGAATGAGCCATGCACAGATTTCCAGCCATAAAGATGCAGAAATTCCTGAAGTACATCCAGAGTTTGTCTGAATATGCCATCACAACACCAAAACAAACCACACCTGGCAACCTTTGCCATGAAAAACTATCCCAGAATCACCTGTCAACATCATTCCCCATCACTCTTGCAAGCCCTTAATTCCTGCAAGTTTCTGTTACAAATGTGTCTTTTCTGGCGTGTTTAAAAACACTGACAAATAAACAGTTTAATGAAAGCATTTTCATGGGTCTCTGTTTTTATTGTCAGCATTGCTTCCTCACAGTTAAAGTAATCCTTTCTTCAGTAAGGCAGCAGCCCTGCCAATTGAAGCATGTGTACGCAAAAGAGGAAGAACACTAAAACATTTGTTTCTCTTCCTGAATGTAAGCCAGACTTTTTTTTTCATCAGTAAAGACGTTAAATAACAGCTTACGCTATTTCCCACACTCGTTTTCAGGCCATCATGCATATTATCTCAACCGCAGAAATCTGGTTGCGATAATACGTAAATACCCTTTATTCTTAGAGGTTATATCTAGTACAGAACTCAGTCTGGCCTACAGTATGTCTTATGAAAAATGCATCAGTGAGATCCAAGCAACCTGTCCTTACCAATTAAATTTGCTTTTAATAGCAGCTCATTCAGGCACACTCCTATAGCCTTAATAATCAGAGCAGTGGCATGTTTGGACAAAGAAAAAAAATGTTCCAGGTTAACTTTTGTCTAAAATCAGATTACTTTTCCTTACACAATATCAGTCACTATGATTAAAGTAAAAAGATAGAGCAATTATTGTGCTCGAAGGTAGAAGGGTTGACCATGAGCTTGCTATAATGAGCAGATAGGGAGCGGAAAATAGTAGGGGCACAAACAGGCAAGCTGAGGTGGTAGATACTACTAAAATGAATACAGAGAAATGCATAAAATAGAGCAAACACAAAAATTAATAAGTGCTGAAAATAGTGCTAAAGGAAGGTTGTGAATGAACAGATCTGAAATAGTCTGTGTGCCTGCTGTGGAACTATAGGTGGTACGACACTTTATTTATACATATTCAGCCATGGGTAGTCCTTATGCAGGCTAGCAATATAATTTAAACTCAAACTCTGGTGTGAAAAAGGACAGTCTGTTGTCATCAATGACACCAGGCAGGAAGTGAAAGGGCACACTGACCTAAAATAACGGCTGTGTAAGAAAAGGAGCAGGACATTAGTAACAGCATCTGCAGAAGCAGAGTAACACAGATTAGGTTCACTGTTGCTAGGCTTGCTGTCTGTAAGAGAACTGTAGCGCTATCAACCTAAAGCCATTCCAGAAGCTGAAAGAAACTATTAAATAAATATGTGCAGTAAAACAGAACAGTAGAACATTGTTGGTTTCCTAACTTGCAACAGGACTGTGTCATTAGTTAGAAATGTCCAGTAAAACGAACTTAAAAGTAGCATTGGTATTTTTCAGTTGCTCTTCCAGTCTAAGCTTTATTTTATACCTTAACATCTGTCTAATCCTTCATTCTGTGAATCTGTAGGTGACTAAATTAATACATTTTGAAGGTATGTATAGCTGAAAACAGTCATTTCCACAGCTCTTTGTAGTATCAGACAGTCTCTGGTGTATGTCATCTGCAATGTATGTTGCCAACTGCTGAAATGTAAAACTTGAAAAGTATAAAAAGATAATTAAGAAACAGAAACACTGCATTGGCTGGTACCACTGGTAGTCTGGGCTAATCTGCCAATTGTCTGTGGGTTGATATGAATCTGACTTCATGACCCCATGGAGTAGTGTTTCTTGAATTTCCTATCTCAGTCACCACTACTCTGTTTATGTCTAGTGCTTGTGTTTTGCGTCCTGATTCACTACATCTTTTCCAAAATCCCACTGTAAAAATCCTTTAAAAACACCAACTAAACAAACCCAATGAATAAAAAATACAGTTTTTATTAATGAAGGAAAAAGTAATATGCAGAAGATCAGCAAACAGGAAGATCCCTTTCTCTATAATTTCCTTCACCTGGCCAGAAGCTGGTACGTCATTTTACAGGATATTGTATCCTGGAAACCATGTACAGCCTTTATCTATGAATAAAAATAGGAATTGCATTTGTTGGTCATGAGGTTTCCATCAGTCTCGTAATCTGCCCATCATAAAATGGCTGTGGATTAAATGTTGAAAGAAATGAAGTCTTTAAAAAGTTCAGTGATTTGAGCTGTATTAAGAGACTAAGATGGACATATTATGTCAGTGACTTAATTCAGGTGATTTCTAGTGCTGCATCCAACATTTGGAGTCATATTCTTGTATTAATACTACAGCATATCATGGAAGGGGGTGCTTCATGCCTGGGGCAATGTCCTATGGATAAGGAGTTAAAGTAAAGCCGTCTATGCCTGATACAGTGGTAGAACATGTGGATGTTAAAGAAGGAAAACTTGTACAGATGGCAAAAAATAAAGAGCAAAGATATACTGACAGAATACTGTTGTAGTGTCAGTGGCCTATAGTCACTTCGTCAAGACTATTACATGTTGTACAATCACTCATAAATAGATGCTCAAGGTGGCAATCACTAGCTCCCTTTAAAGGGGAGTGATACCTAATACCTATATTGGAGTTGTAACCTCTCAAAGAAGAAAACGATATTTTTTCATAGCATGTTACTAATCACTTTTTCTTCTAGCTGTAGCAACTTCAGTGTTAAAATAACATTGTGTGTGTTTCCACCCAGACTTAGATCATGGTCAAATGAGACCCTAGGCAGGATAAAGGACCAGTGCCCCCTCTCCCCCACCAGTGTTCGTTTAATTGGTTGTCTCTACTATTCCTTTCTTTATTTTTACAATGATTACATATATTTGGATTTAATTTAAAACTTTTATTTCAAATTTTATAGCCCTAACAGTGACAGCCATTTGTTAAACAAAACAAAACAGTCTCACATTTAAAACAGACTTGGCATGACCAACAGGATACTTCTTTTCCTTTGAACCTCACATTTATTGGAAATGCATCTGGCAATCCATTAAACTATGAGATGTGCTGGGATGCATAATCAAACAGCACACAGTGAAACACTAATTGCTGGCTATGTGAAGGATACATGAATTCAAAAGACAAATGAGTAATGCATTTTCTAACAGCTTGGGACAGCACACTGGATGCAGTTATGTATAGCTTTTCTCCCCGGGCCTCCACTGAAAACTGGCTTCGTTCCAAGTCGGACTTTCCCAGTTAACAAATGTTAAATAAAATAAATAAATAAATAAAATAAAATAAATTATCTCTTTTCAAGGTCAGCCCAGGAGTCACACAGTATACAAATGAAGTCTGAGGGAAATCAGATCCAAAAACCGCAACAGAGATGCAAAGAGATACTTATCCACAGTGTTAAAGTAGAAGGCTGACTTAACTTCCTTGTTATTTGTGAAAAATGAAAAATAAAAACATTTAAGTGTTATAATATCAAGCAACAGTAATAAACAGTACAAATCTTCAGATGTTAATTCCTCTACTTTATTTTATTTTATTTTATTTAACATTTGTTGACCGGGAATGTCCGACTAGGTTCCACAGAGCCTGTTTTCAGCGGAGGCCCGGGGAGAAATGCTCCAGATGCATGTCTTTGGAATGACTATGAAGGTACTGAAGAAACAAACTCAAGACAGGCTTATTCTCCGGAATAACTCAGCTTTAATTCACGGTAAGTACTTTTGTCTACTAACTGGACTTCATTAGATCAATTTTTCAATAACAGTTTTAACACATGGAAAACAAATATACACTTAGAAAGCACAAAGGATCATAAATCATGACTGACAACCTCATACAAAGTAATGAGCCTAGCCTACAACTAAAAGCTAGCCTGGTGTAACACAAGTCATTTTTTTGCAATCCATAACTAAAATAATAGACAGAAAGAGTACTAAAAACAAAGTCCAAATAAACTGAAGTGCTGAACAAGTAATTAACTCCTTGTGTGTCTCCAGATAAGGACAAGGTGTCACCAAAGTCAGAAAAAGATCCTTCCAAAAGGAGTGATAAACTAAAAAAAAAAAAAAAAATTATAAGAAACAAAACAAATGAAAATTAGACAGCTGAAGTGACGAAGGGTGTGTGTGCATACATATCCATGCACACATTTGGTTGTGTGTGTATATAGCAGCTCATAGGATTACTCATCTGACTAAAGTATCAGACAAACTGTTGTAGCTCAACACAGTGCATTCCTCACATATGTGCCTGCAAAAAAACAAGATAAATGCATTCATTGTTTAAATATTAACATTAAATTTGTAGTCGTTATGATGTGCCGTTTATTCATATCCAATATCCAAAAAATAAACACACTGTTAGTCAAGAAAACAAGGAAATTAAGGCTCATACCCAAAGAACATGGCTCATATGATAATACTCCTATTTACAATTGAGTCCTTCCTTTACATCATAATTACAGTGGGATAGGGGAACCAAGTAATTATACACATAGACACATACACGCTCACCCACCCGACACACAAATGGATGTGACCATCAGTTATAGCCACTCCAGCCTATAACTGCAAAGTACCTTGCAAAGGTAAGGGAAAACAGCTCTTATACTTTACAAAAAAAGCACCTAAACAGGCATGTCCAAGGGTCAGCTTCCGATGATTTCTCTTGTCCACCTGGTGAATCTGGGCATACTGGGGCAATGCAGCAACTGCCTCATGTACACAGACAACCCTCTCCTCCTATCACCCAACACTACAACCTGCGAGAGATGCACTTACATAGCCAAACTGGAAGCAAAGCTCTCTCTGGCCAAGATTGTGCTAGACAGTCAAGAGGAGAAGGTTAACACCTGCACTACACCTCAAGCAACTCATAGCCCTTCAAAACCCACACCATCAACACCTACACATAGCAACACTAAACCCACATATGAGGAGGCCCTTAACATTAACCTGCCCAAGCAACAAGGACCTCTGAAGCTGAAATGCAAACAAACACCAGTCACAACCAAAGTGACACATAGCTCACAACACCAGTTTGCCACCCAACAACAGTCCTTAAGGCAAGACAATGTACCCAACACTTTAGTCATAGGTGACTCTATAGTCAGGCACACTGATTTCCCACTCACCAGGAGAAAATTACAGTCAGCTGCCTGTCGGGTGGCAGGATCCGCCACATAACGCATGCACTCAAGTCACTCCACAACAAATACAAATGCAACTCTGTCATTGTCCATGCTAGAGTGAATGACTTGAGACATACCTCCCTGGACTACATGAAAAGAGACATGGAAGAGCTCTCGGATCATGTGGCCCAGGCAGGTACGACCCTAGCCCTGAGTAGCATCCTGCCTTCGCCCAGAATGATACCACAGTATAAAGACAAAATGATTGACTTCAACAATTCGCTAAGCTTCTGGTGTCATTCAAAGGGGATCCAGTATCTGTCTGCCTGGGAAGACATGATTGACAAACCACAATGCCTTGACAGAGATGGTCTTTACCTGTCACCCCTGGGATTCAGGTTACTGGCTAAATCTCTTGCCACCCCTATAGTGTCTTTTTTAGGCAAGGTTCAAAGGACAAAGCCGCTACCGTAATGGATACAAGCATGCAAAATCTGAAGGTAATGCTACTCAATGCTAGAAGTCTAAACCTCAAAATGCACTCTCTCGAGGCACTCCTAAAAATGGAGAACATCGATATCTGTGCAGTAACTGAGACTTGGTTCAAGGCTCCAGAGAGCACCCCTGCAATACCAGGCTATAACTCTTACCACACTTTTCGGCCACAAAACCAAGACCAAAACACTAAAGGTGGAGGTGTGTCCATATTCAACAATGATATTCACACCTCCAGGCTAGTTGCCCAACACAATGCATCTGAAATTCTCCAGGTGCAACTAACACTAGGTAAGAGTGCAATCCAAATTGTAGCTTGCTACAGATCCACCACCATGCCCCAAGACTGGGAAAACTACTCGAGTACCAACTCCTTTTCCCAACGGTTCTTGGAATTCATAAATTCCAATGCCCTGGATCAACTAATCCAGTGTCCCACCAGGGGCTCCAATATCCTATACCTGGTCATTACCAACATGAGAGATTTATGCTCCACACCAGTGGTCACCCCCTCATTGGTCAGGTCTTATCATAAGCAAATCACCCTTGACATCCACATCCCACCCCCAGTAAGGAAACCTCCTTAAAAAACTTCTCCAGCGCCAACTTCATGCTACTGAAGTCAGAAGTGACAAACTTCATGACATCCATGCAGATGGGATCTGAAAGTTTGACTGCAGAATCCTACACTAAGGCACTGTACGAGCACATCCACTCATGCATGAATCGTGCCATCCCAAATAAACCAAGATGCTCTCCTCCAAAAAAAGGAAGCTAATCTGGTAGTTCCCTGCTTAGAACAAACTATAGAACAGAAGGAAGAAACTGTTGCAGAAAAGAGTAAAATCCCAGGATGCAAAAAACTCCCTCACCAGCCTCAGTAAGAAGCTGAGATCCCTCATAAAATCCTCAAAAGCTAGTTATAAAAATAAAACTGGAAAAGATTCCAAAGACAACCGCAAGGCATTCTATAGTTATGTCAAGAATCTAAATGGCAATGCTCAGATCTGCTCTGAGCTTCAATAGAATGGCATTAAATATACTGATCCCAATGCCAATATCCTGGCAGATCGATTTAGTGCCAACTTCACCCCCCTCTCACCCCCTAAAGGGCCCATTTCAATACCAAAAGATTGCCAAATTCCAGTAATCACGGCCACACAGGTAGAAACCACACTCTCCAAAGCTAAGAATACAGCATCCATGGGACCAGATGACATCCCAGGCTGTGTACTGCATGAACTACAAAATGAACTGGCACCTCACCTAAGTGTCATGTTTAATCATAGCCTCACCTCAGGCTTCGTGCCCACTGAGTGGTGTACACCTACAGTTATCCCACTTCACAAGGGGGGATCCACCTTGGATCCCGGGAACTACCGTCCTATCAGTCTGACGAGCCTGATCTGCAAGGGCATGGAATGCATTATCATGGAACTTATAAACAAAGACATTGGCAACCTTCAAACACTGGACCCCACCCAGTTTGGGTTTGTGAAGGGCCGATCTTGTCTCCTGAACCTGACTGACTTCTTCAAATCAGTCTCCAGAGCTGTGGACGAGGGTAAGGCGGTCCACACAGCCTATCTGGACCTTGCCAAGGCTTCAACATCATCCCCCACTCTGGAATCATAGATAAACTTACTAAGCTGGGTATAAATCCCTACATCACATGATGGGTTGCCAACTGGCTTACTGACAGAAGCCAGACTGTAAAAGTAGCCGACTCCAAATCCAGCTCCAGCCACATGACAAGTGGAGTACCTCAGGGTTCAGTCCTGGGACCACTCTTGTTTGGCATCTACTTCTCTGAAGTACAGGCCAAAACTAAGGGACTCTGGCTAACAAAGTTCGCAGATGACTGCAAATTGGGAGCCATTATTGAATCCCCAAATGATGTGGATATTCTACAAAAGGGCCTTACAGAAACAGATGCCTGATGCCAGAGCCATGGGCTTAAGCTTAATGCCAAGAAATGTATAGTTATCCCCTTTGGAAAAAAACATGTACCCATGAATTACCACATAGGTGGCAGTACACTAAACATCAAAAGTGTGATGAGAGACTTAGGGACACAGGTGGACAGTGGTCTCACTTTCGATAACTACATCTCCACAACAGTCAGGAAATCCTTCTGTGTGGCACACCTCATCACTAAGGGCTGTTCATCCAGAAAAAAGGAGGTCACTGTCCCACTGTACTCATCCCTCATTAGACCCATTATAGAGTATAATGTCCCATTTGGTATGTACCTCACAAGACATCTGCAACAGCTGGAAAGGCCACAGAAATACCTCACTAAAAGAATCACAAGCCTAAGGCAGATGCCATATGCTGACCGTCTAAAAAAACTCCAGCTATGCTCTGTGGCATATCATCTACTCAGAAGCAATCTCTGCTTAACATACAAGGCCATGTCAAACCCTGAGCTGTTGGACATGCTCCACTTAAAGAAATCCCAATCCCTCAGAGCCACACGCTCCAGGGATCTAAACCTTGTCATCACAATGAACAAAACATGCTGGAGGGATAGGTTCCTGACCCAGAGACTCCCCATACTCTGGAATAGACTGCCCATACATGTCAAGCAGAGTGCCTCCTTGGCCCTCTTCAAAAGGAACCTTGATGATTGGATGGGAGATAGGAAATTCACCCCGGGGATCATGTCAGTTGCCCTGCTAGACAGGGGTCCAGAGAAGTAAAAATTGTGGGAAGAAATATCCAGGGAATTGTTATGGCTAGGCTTGTATAGGCCCTAGGGATGATAGCCTAGTACCAACCTATGAACTTGTATGACTGCACACACCTCAGATATTTGCTTGCAAGCAAATTAATGAACCCTAAATAAATAATGACTTAGAAGTATAATTCAGCTCACTTCTGTGAGAACCATAAAGTTAACCCATTATACCCCATGACCTCCCAGTCTTTTAGCTCAGGAATCAGAAACACTCATGTTTGTCATTTAGTGACTATGGTCCATAAGAATTTACCTGAAAGTCACAAATTTGGCAGAACAGACTACACATATGAGGGGAAAAACTGAAACAGTTGAAAATAATGTCCTCTTTATGTACACATGCAAACACAAATGCATTGATTAGATCCAATTGTGTGACTGTGCACTTCAGATATCTGCTTGAGATCAAGTGAATGAATAAATTAACAAATAGTGGACCAGAACTGTATGTTAGTTTTCTACTGTCAGAACATTACAGTTTAAACCACTTAAACTCTTCTGTCTGCCCCCTCAACTTATTAGCTAAAGACTCAGAGGTAGAGATGCAAAAAATCAGGAAGAGAATTTAAATGTTTATATTTTTTATATTTTGTTGATCAGGTTAGTCCCACTAGGAAAACTACTTCTTTTCAGGGGAAACCCAAAGTGGTATTCATACAAACTAGGGGAAATTTGGCCAGGGTACTTCCCCATATTTTTGATAAGTGCTCTTTAACATTGACCTGAGTTGCCTCAGTTTTTCATCTCCTCTAAAGGACAGCACCCCCTTATGCTGTGTTACAGTATCAGTATTGAAAATTAATCCAACTATTTGGGGTAGGAATACATCTCCCAGCCTTTTGATCTTTCACCACCAAAACCAAATGTACTACTTGTTGATCTACTGAGGCTGCTGCTTATATACTTAGAAAGTTGTTAGAATAACAAGTTTTACATTAGTAAGCATTTTCTGAATGATTCCCATACATGGCATTATTTAATGACTACACTCGACAACAATTTGCTAGAAGGCCACACACAAGGACCAGAGCAAAATAATTTTCAACTTATTTGCTCAAGAATTGGACAAAATAAAAAATAATGGGTGTGAGGACAAGGGCCTCAAAAGAGCCAATTTTAAAATACTATTTTCTTTTATGCATTGGTTAACCAGGTAAAACCACTGGATGCAGGATAGGGGTACTATATGAGTGATGTGCTCAAAGTTATACAGAAAGCAGTGGAAAGATGCAAAGGCATTATTGACTGATTGTAATACTCAGTGATTTGTCAAAATGAAATCTGATGAAGCGTGCCTGGTAGCACGTGAACGCGCTTATCATTTTTTATATTTGGAATAAATTCTGTACATGTTATACTTTGTGGTGGTCCTCTCTTGTTGTTTTTGGATATTTGGAGTTTTATTTCTGCAAGTGGACCTTTGGACGACAGCAGTACTTTTATCTTTTGTTGATTTGTCAAATAATTAACAAGTTAAGGACTGTCTGACAGCTAGTGGAGAGGTTTAGGGCTCTAAGCTTTTAATAAATTGCTTCCTGTGGTACAGGGTTTGAGTCTTTCTACCCCTATTTGCTTACTGTGTGAATGTAAACAAGTCACTTGACCAGATGATAGACATGGGATTTAGATAATAAAAGTATTAACAAAACATACATATTTTCCATTTTATGAAGAAACCCTGGCATTAATTGCAGTGTGTAACCTTTTCAAGGTATCAAGGACAGGTAATGCTTTTTGGATGCTATCAATCCAAGCTTATAACACACACACACACACACACACACACACACACACACACACACACACACACACACACACACACACTCTCCTGTTAGTTCCAGAAAACGGCTTCATGCAAATACTCAGAGAAAAAAACGTCCAATTCTGAAATTCAAAGAAAATCTCCCATCCATAATGCAAGCACTTAAAGAAAGAAGTCCAGTGTGCTAACTCAAAGAAAATCTCCTGTCCATTTCAGTGCTGTCCCTGTTTGCATTGCAATCCTTGTGCTCAATTCAAATGCAGGACAGACAATTCTAAGTCTTGCCAAAATCCCAAATTTCAATGCTGAAACAAAAATTAAAAGAATGTTCTGGTTTCAAATCCTCATGCCAATTCCAGAACGTGTCTCACATTTGCTTTGCTCTGCATGCTTTAGCTGCAGTTTCTTTCATTGGTTCGCATTTGAGCCAATGGGACTGGAGCTACTGAATCGAAAGCAGTAAACTAGATGATTTTGATAAGTACTGCAGTTGTCTTAGCTATATGGGTTATATCCTGCCAAGGATATAACAACTGGCCAGCTGCCAAAGCTTCATGACACCTTCTACATGCCCAAACTGTCAGGCAGCTTGAGACAAGTTTCGGACTAATGCCTTTAAGAATTTTACTGACACCAAAGAGTACACTTTCTTGAGGGTCTTGAGGATTAATGGTTGGCTTGTGCTTTCCTTTGCTGGGCAGATAAGTTCCATTAGGGGAAAAAAACTTCCATTTTCTTAATTTTGTTGATATTTTATTATGTTCTTATTTAGGAAAGTTACTTTAAAGCTAGGAGTATTGTGTTTTAATGAACTGTCTTGAGACTATAATTTACTTTTAAATTGACCACTCATTTTTTCTGATAGTTTAAAAACAGGGTAAAATAATTTCTGTAGAAAGTGGGCTTATTGTGTTTATTATACTTTTGTGGGGCTAGCATCATGTTTTAAAGTGCTTTTTTACTGTGTTTTTCTTCCAAAAAAGAAACTTTGTGGACTGGTAGTGTTTATTTTTGGCTTGACCATGGAACAGACTACAGTTTGGACTTTGCTTAGGGAGCAGTTTTAGAAAGGGTAAAAGTGCAAGGGATGTGGGACAACAAGGACAGACGCAAGTACATAAATATCGAAGAGATACTTGCCCTGATGAAGGCACTGAACTCCAAGTGGTTACAGACAATACCACAGTCGTGTGGTACATAAACAAGCAAAGGGAACCCGGTTGTACCCCCTTTACAGACTAACCATGTTAGCTTTGCATATAGACTCACAGCACAGTTTCAATCTAAAGGTATCCTACATTCTGTCAGAGCAAAATTATGTGACAGACAAGATGAGCAGGAGCAGGGCAGAACCTCGTATATGGAAACTAAAACAGGGGGTCTTCCAAGATTTGATCCATTTGTAGTGTAGTGATTTCCTGAAGTAGATCTCTTTGCCTCCTCTCTAAACAATCAACTGGCAAGATCTGTTCCAGGACTCCATGCAAGAAGGTAGGATATAACTCAAAAAATAAGACTACTGAAGCAGTGATCATTCGAACACCTGCTGTTGTGGTAAGTTTAATTTTTGCAACTGTACTTTTCTGATATTCAAACATTTTTTTTAACTAACACTGTATAGCCAGGCCCTGCAGACAGTACTGGACTCTAGGCAGCTGCCTAGGTTGCTTTTTGCTGGATTCAGCTCTGCCTCCACCTGGGGGGGGGGGTGGCAGGATGGCTTGCTGCTCTCTGTATATATGCTTTCACTCTTTGTATACTTGAGCTGACAGTTACAATGAACTGCTGCTGTGCAATTGTGATACAAGCTCAGTAGTTTTGAGGAAATGTAATAGTACATCTTTTAATGAGTTTATTCAAAGGGATGAATAAATATAAGCCTTAAGCAGACTCATGCAAAATGGTATAGATAAGAATGCACTTATATGTGATTTCAAGCCCATAATGTGACTTACATAGAACACCTGCATACATACCTCTCAAATGTGCATCATTTTGAGGTGTGTTCCTCGTTCTGAGGCTTAAAAAAGTCCATGTTCCTACTGTTCCGCATCCAGAGACTTTCACAAATTCAGTAAGAATTTTTTTTATTAATTACCATGCCAAAAAATACTGAATCATTTTAGTTCAGCAAAAAGTACGTTTTATAAGTATGAAGCAACACATTTTTTACCATAGTGTGAGCTTCCTTGTTGAAGTTGTTAGTAAGCTGTTAGAATGTATTTTACATTTTGTCCATTTTACCACATTATGAGAGGCAGTGTTTTGTGTTTTTAGAGATGTAAGGTTGAGAGTTATGCTTGCATATCTTAACATCTAAACTGTCCACCACCCAAAACAAATGTAGAATCCAAATACGCCACAAGTCATGATTTGTATTCTGCCCGAAGACTACAAAATTTGGTTTCTGTAAAGAAGCTTTAACCATCAATGCCAGTCAAAAAGAACACCCAGGATCCAAACCGCATAATGACACTCTTGTCTTATTCCCTAAATTTCAGCCACACATTTAGGTATAAATGATCTTAAGCCCACCTCATCATGATGCCATTTTTCATAACCCTAGTTTCTTAGGTATACACACTCAACAGAATCCTCACCTACCCTATAAACCTAAGCATCTGTTTATACTTGCCAGGCCACCTTACCTACCAGAAATAATACTCAGTGCCAGATGGTAAACCTGTCATGAAGCACTTTATTATATATTAACAAAAATATAAACTTAGTGAAGTAAGATTTAGAAGTCATCAAGCTTGTCAATTTACTCTTTTCCAGTGTGGAGTGTAACTGAGATAAGTGTCCCATTTATATGCAGCTTTTCAGCCCAGATATGTTCACTTTGGCAACACTGGTGCTTTTCTGTGCCCATTGAAGAAATCTTACATATAGTTTCAACATGCACATCAGCTCTGCTCTTAAACAAGATACATGGTTCTGCCTTGCATGTTGTCAGAGAACTGTTCATGTCAATGACTATAAAAATGCCAGTTGTATCTGGATCATTCAGTTTCAAAACATTCTGTACCCCCCTTTTTTCCTAATTTGCAGATATGAAAAAAAGTGGTTAGGTAGTCCGCTATATTTGGCTTATCAACCAGATAGCAGTTACACCTTGAACAAAGTAGAAGATGCTGAGCCAAACACATTTCATTTTAACTGCATTATCAGAATCATGAGTAACAATAGCTTTCTTTGCTGCCATATTGTTTGATAAATTCCTTATGGTATACTTTGATTTGACAGTTTTATTTTGTTTAGAACCAACAGATTGTAGCTTCATTTTAATTTTGCAGACACATCTAAAACCACTACAAAGTCTTTCATTTGTATACTGGCTAATTCTGGTTCTCTAAACATATTAAACATTTTTTCCAGTGTAAACTAAGACTTGACACTATTTATTTATTACTTAATCATTTTAATTAAGTAATCATAAGTAAGCCCACAATCAGTTTAATTTTGATTCTCACATACAAACAAACATTAACAAAACACACCACAAACTTGGTATGTTCTATCGCCACATCCGCTTCCTCTCTCCATCCACTAGATTCCTCCTCTCTACCACATATCTAATCCCTTCTCTCCTCTATGGGGCTCCACTCTTAACCAACCTAAAATCCTCTACCAAAACAAAACTCTCCTCCTGCTACAACAAAATCGCCAAATTCACCACTGGCCATAGATCTTCCTCCCATCACTGCACTGCCCTCCACAAACTAAACTGGCTAGAGCTCCCAAACTACCTTATCTATACTCAGCTAACTCATGCTCATAAGCTCATTTTCAAGCCCACACTGTCCGTCACTCACCTCAACCTTCACCATGCACCAACCTAACTGACCCCTAAGAACCAGCATTCAGAACCTCATTGAACTCCACAAACCTGCCCGTCCAGCAGGCAAACTCCTACTCTCTTTTTCTCTTGCCCATCTCTGGAACTCCCTCCCACCTCAAATCCGCAGCACCAGCAGCCTTCCCATCTTCAAAACTCTCCTCCACTCACATTTATCATCTCTCTGGGAATGCTCATGTTCTCATCCTGCATAACATCCCCAGCTACTACCTTACCTTCCCCAATCTACAATCACAACCCCTGTGGGAACAAACACATTGTAATTAACATCTTAATGTTAATACCTTCTGCACATAACTATTGACTTCATTTAACATTCCTTAAGAAAAAAAAAAAAAAACATTTTGTTTGTAAATTGATATGAATTGTCACTGTACTTCATATTCCAGCTGTATTAACATTTTCACATGCTTATATGTACTCTTCTGTTCACTTTTACAAACTATTACACTATTGTATTGTATTTTTTACTTTATTTTAATTTTACCTAATACTATGCCATTGTATTGCATTTTTTACTTTTATTTTACTTTTACTTTATTTTATATTTTATAATTTATGTTATATTTTTACCTGATATTGTAACTATGGAGCTTTTCTCCCCAGGACTCCATTGAAAATGGGTTCACTCGGCCCAATGGACCATCCTGGCAAACAAACTTCAAATAAATAAATAAATAATGTCACAAACAATTCTGTCTTGCAGTAATGTCACACACCTGACCGGACTCACAGTCTTTAGCTCTGTATTTTTCATTTAGTGACATATGCCTGGCCCCCATGTCTCTGATAGAGGCAGACAGTAATGCCCAAACTAACATACCACCCACATAACCTTTAGAAACTTCCTAACATACTCTCTCCTAATAAATGGTGATGATACATAGGGACACAATTTGGTTGGATTGAATGGCTAGGATTATAAAATCCCTGGTGGTTGTTAGCCTAGTAGATACCTATGAACCTATGAATCTCTATATCAATAGATTCATATGAAGCTTGGTTTCTAATGAAAAACAAATGCCTGATATATAAAGCTCAGGTTTAGTTCTCAGTAGTGCTATAACATGTCTGTCACAACTAACAAATCAGTCTGCTGTTTTTTTGTAAGACTAAATGTGTTAAATACCTAAATTGCATCATTCCATCGGGAGAAAGAAAGTTGCAGCTTGTACATTTGTACTTTATTTCATTTAGTCCAGAAGCAATACTTTAAAGGCTGAATTTCTGCACCTACTACTTTCAAATTTTGACCAAATTACTTTGCAGTACAAATAGTGTTGGTAGGTACAGTGTCAGATTAGGCTGTATAATAAATGATTCAGCTATTCTTGAAAGAAAATGGTGAAATCTGTGAATGTTGACGGATTTTCAACTGCACACAAAAGAATGGTTTATGTTTTCATCAGCATTGTACTTATTTATTGAGTTGTTGCTTTGTATTGTTAAATCCATTTTCATTCAGAGGATGTCTTGAAGTTTTCTCATTTTTTCTGGTTAGTTGTGATGTTTTGGCGTTTGCTTCTGAAACATTTGACACTTTTTCATTTGGTGTGCTCCCATTTTGTTGTTTCATGCTTGTTTGTTTATTAAGTCAGAGTAAGCATGCTAGTACAGCAAAATTCTCAGTGCTTGTAATATTTTGAATTTTTGTTGCCATCTTTGTTTATGAATCCATATCTTCCCTATTCTAAAAGTAAAGTAGACAGTGTTATCTGACAGTTATTACTGTGGTAGACTGCCTAAAATCTCAGGACGTCAGTGTATGCCATAATCCTTCTTGACACTGTATCCTACTTTTTTTGTTCAGATTCACTTTGCAGCATTGCAGAACTATTTACCATATAACAAGAACCAGAAGCCAGAAACAACAGAACCATATGCTTTACTATCATGACCACAAATGAAGGAGGAATGTCAGAATCATATGACATCCCACATGCATCTTTAGCCTTATGGGATAACTTAACAATATACTGCACTGTACATTATACCACCTCACAGGTGTCATAAAGGATACTATTCCTGAATGAATTAAAATGGCATCTTCAGAAAAAGACACCTTTGTTTCCCCTCTCTGTTTCTCAATCCTAGGAACTACACAGAGACTGCTCATACAATTAAAAATGACAAAAGGAGATATACTAATTAAAAAAAACAATAGCAAGAGGACTCGTATTTCATCACTGCAGACTGCTGCCATGAAAATACCATTATCTTACCCTTCCAAAACAAACCTGTTAGCAGCTGAAAGTGTTCCATGAAAAAAGGGGCAATGCAGTGAAAAAGTCACGAAAGAACCACCATGGACTTCCAAAAGACTCTTAAAATCCTTTATTAAAATGAATCCTGGCTAAAAAGGAAATGAGGAAGAGAAAACCCGAAAGCGCTTATCCATCCTGAATGGTGCACCTTTTTGTGTCTTTACGTATTTTTCTACAAGGATTTTGCAACAAACATTTCCTTTTTATCGAGGGTTCGTTTTAATAAAGGATTTTAAGAGTCTTTTGGATGTCCATGGTGGTTCGTTCGTGACTTTTTCACTGCATTATCTTAGCCTTCTACAGTACTAACTTCCACTTCCAGGTGTGTGTGTGTGTGTGTGTGTGTGTGTGTGTGTGTGTGTGTGTGTGTGTGTATATATATATATATATATATATATATATATATACACATATACATATATACAGTAATATTCTAAGCTAAGGTAATTGATCAAAGTGTTAACTCCTTGAGCTCTAAAGAAAGTATAATATAAAAAGCAAAGGTCTTCACATAAAACACAGTGTACTTATACATATCATATTCCATATCCTAGCATATGAGCAAAAAGAAAGAAACATAGAAGACTTGGGCTTAGGATGCACCCATGTATCATTTACTTAAACCACAACAGCTAGGAAGAAAATGACTACCTTACTGCAAAGACTACTAAGGTTTCATGCTAACTCTTCTGACCAACAGTCTATTAGGCTATAAACCAAACAAAACTGGATTTAAAGTGCATCCTTGCTGTAAGGCATAATTATAACTCCTCCTGTGACCTGCTACCATTCATCAGGCCAAAAATCTAAATGTTCTAATATTGCCTAGCAAACTAATCAATGAAGGGCTGGAAGGCTACAAACGAACAACAAACCACACAGCAAATCCTCAGCATTTCTAAGACAAACTTTCATATCCAGAGATACCATCCAGCTGTTGCCAGAAAGCTACTGCATAACTTCCATACCACATTCAGAAACTTAATATCACAAACCATTTCACTACAACCCCATGCCACATACATCATTATATGTAGCCAACTGCAGAGGTATTTCATAAACATCTGACCATTCAGTTTCATGTCTCTATTAAGGATCATTAAAATATATCAGCTATGTAATAAAAACTGCAGAGATTAATTCTGCATGGTCAAAAAATACAGAACATAACTTTGACATATGTCATTTAAGAAACTAATAGAGTAACCTGTAAATAAGAATCAAATGCTTTCTTATAAAATGCGTAGAGGATTCCATCAACACCAGAAGAACTGGATTCAACAACAGCTCCAGGTACTTTCCTTACTATGGGCAACACTATAGGCTTACATAACACAACAACAGAAACACCATGAAAACATCTCAAACATAGACATCAGACTTATAAATAATGTACTTCACCATCCTAGAATGGCCAAACTTTGTACACAAAAAAAAAAAATCACGCTGTACAGACATCAGCATCCCACCTCATAAGTACTGTCCTGATTTATCTACTAGTAGTTAGGAGTTATCTCTTCTGCCATATAGTTAACCACTACAAACAGTACATGCTTTCTCCCACTTACTCACTATACCATACTTCTTTGCCATGTAAAATACATTTAATATTTCTCTAAGAAAAGCAGTAATGCAGTATTATATGCCATAAGTGGTATCCTTGGATTTGATCACCGTGTCTGTCTTCTAAATGAAATTAGTCAATTAAAATTAAACAACTGACATTTACATTATAGATAAGTCAGTGTTAACTGTGAGATTGTGGAATTGTAGGGGTAAGGGCACTTCCCATTGCCTCCAAGATTGCGTTATGTTAGAGTTAGTATCTTTAGTGGTGCAGGGGTGTATGAGATGCAGAGGAATTTACCCAACAGCAAAAAGCATTTTTAACGTTATTACTAAAGGCAATATACGTTGTCAACATTTTTCTATATTTTGCAGTTTGCTGTAATTCTGTTAATGGAATTACTGTAAAGCCACATGAATTACAGGAAGTTTACTAAGCCATTCTATAGTTAATTTATAGACTTGCAGATGATATTCACTGACATGTGCTGTGGTAGTTTGAGGTAATTAGACCACTGCTGTTTGCTGTTTGGTCACTGTACATGTTACCTAAAAGGAACAGCCGAAGGACCAGCTCTGTGCTATTTGTTGTGATTTTAAACCATATTCTGTAGTTCCTGTAATTCTAAAGGAGATTTGTAGTCACTCCGTGGAGATCATTGTACCTTGTTAAGCTTTTCTAATCAGACCCACAACTGAATATGATGCTACATTTTCACTTCTTGAGTAAGCCACCTGAAAGCACTTGGAAATGTGCAGCAAATCCTTATTAGAAAATCATAAAGTTAATAAACTTGGAACTAGTCAGAAAAGCTTCAGAGACCACAGTTGTATTCTGTTTTATACATCTTACTTAGAGAAAACCTCAGTATACTTTATAATGCAATAGCTGATCCCAGCACCATTTGAAAGCCTAGGACTAGAATGCACCACTAGGGGAGTTAATACTAGATGAAGGAACCTAATACTAAGAATAAAATAAAATAATAGTAATGGGGAAAAATGGCAGATGTGTTACATGAGCTTTCCCTAACAAATGGAAGAATTCCATCATTTACTTTTTCAGAAATAATCCTGATATGTATATGGGAAATAAAAACTATCAATGTGGGGTTATAGGTTCATAGTTTAGAACTAGTTTAGACCAGTATACAGGCATTGCTGTATTCTGGGCTGTGGTGTAGTTCCTGTGTTGTCCATTACCTTACTTGGATAGAAGGAAGTTTCTTTGCTCACCAGTGGGAGTGGGGAGCCTTGAGCAGCCTACCTGTCCTTGGGGGAAGTGACCTCAGCACAAGAAGCTGTAGTAATTGGTTGTTTGGGACCATTCCTAGCTCTTTTGTAGTTCACTGCTTAAAATCCGTGTTTGCACGACTTTGTGCGGTCGTGCGGGCAGCGCCGGTTAAACAAGGTTAAACTTTTTCTGGCTCCGCCAAGTCTGCTCTTCAATTTTTCCCTTAGAACTGTTCTACTTGCAATCTAAACAGCCTATACTCTATCTGAAAAGCTCAGCACTTGCTCCTAAAGCATTTTTTATACAGGTAAAGCACTCTTAAACAAAAGAAAGTACTTCATTCACCTAAATTCTGTTGAGTACCCATTTCCCTATAGGTCCTTTCTGACTCAGTTACACAGCAATCTTTTCACTATTCTAGCATGTCGAAGGGTCAGTTGCTGGCATCCTCTCCTGTTCAGCTGGTGAATCTGGGAATCTTGAGGCAATGTTACAATTGCCTCATGTACACAGACAACCCTCTCCTCCTCCCAACAAATACAAATATATGTGAGAGATGCAACTATATAGCCAAACTGGAGGCTGAGCTCTCTCAATTCAGTACTGGCAAGACCAGTCAGGAGGAGAAGGTAACCATGCACACCACAAACCCAGTCTCACATAGAACTATCACAACTGCAATCCAAACACATAAACACACAAAAATATACTTGGAGGTGCTGATTAGAAATCTACCAAAACAACAGAGGCCTCCAAAGCAGACACCCAAGCAACCACCACCTCAAGACATAGCACATGCAACACATAGTTCACAAAGTCAGTGTGCTAAACAGTCACAGCCCTTAAGGCCAAACAACATGCCAGACACACTTGTAATAGGTGACTCCAAAGTCAGACACACTGACGTCCCGCTCACCAGACTGAACAAGGAAAAGGTCACAGTAAGCTGCCTGTCGGGAGCTAGAATCCGCCACATAACACAAGCACTCGGGTCACTCCACAGCAAGTACAAATATGACTCAGTCATTGTACATGCCGGTGTGAACGACCTGAGACGTACCTCCCTGGACTACATGAAAAGAGACATAGAGGAGCTCTCTGATTATGTAGCCCAGGCCGGTATGACCCTGACCCTGAGCAGCATCTTACCCTCACCAAGAATGATGCCACAGTACAAAGACAAAATGATCAGTTTTAACAATTGGCTTAATTACTGGTGTCATTCAAAGGGGATCCAATGTCTGTCTGCTTGGGATGACATGCTTGACAAGCCACGCTGCTTCGCAAGGGATGGCTTGCACCTGTCACCCCTGGGCTTCCGGATATTGGCCAAAACTCTTGCCACCCCATAGTGCCTTTTTTAGGCAAGGCTCAAATGACAAACCTACCTCCCTAGAAAACACAAGTGGAAAAAAACTAAGGGTAATGCTGCTCAATGCCAGAAGTTTAAACCTCAAGATGCACGCCCTCAAAGCCCTTCACAGTATGGAGAACATCGATGTCTGTGCAGTGACTGAAACCTGGTTCAAGGCTCCTGAGAGCACCCCAGCACTATCAGGTTTTACCTCATATCATGCTTTCCGGCCCCAAAACTTGGACCGAACCACAAAAGGAGGGGGAGTATCCATTTTCATCAAAGATACCCACACCTCCAGGTTAGTGGCAACGCACGAAGCATCGGAGACTATCCAGGTGCAACTAACCATAGGCAAAACTGCCGTACAGTTTGTAGCATGCTACAGACCACCCTCTCAAACTCAGGAACCCCACACAGCCTTCCTGAAGACACTGGAGAGTATGAATGTCTCTCCAAATAACATCATTTTGGGAGACTTCAACTACCCAAACATAGACTGGGAACATTACTCAAGCCCCAACACCCTAGCCCAAAGGTTCCTAGAATTCATAAACTCAAATGCAATGGAACAACTAGTTACCATTCCCACAAGAGGAGACAATATACTAGACCTGATCATCACAAACATGGGGACAAAATGCTCCACACCAGAAGTATATCCCTCTTTGGTAAGATCAGACCATAAATTAATCTCACTGGAAATCCACATCCCGCCCCACCCCCTGCACAAAAGACCACAGTGAAGAACTTCTCAAAAGCAAACTTCACACTTCTTAAGACTGAAGTGGTATCCTTCAAGGCCCCTGGGCCAGTGGAAACCACAACCCACACTGCTGAATCCTTTGCAAATGCCTTCTATGGGCACCTTCAAGAATGCATGGATCATGCAATCCCAAATAAAACCAAGACCCATTCCCCCAAAAGCAGGCGCCCGGTATGGTGGACCCCAGCCATAAACAAACTTTACAAAAGGAGGAGGAAGCTACTACATGACAGAGCAATATCCCTAAAAGGGAAGGCGTCTCTGATCAGTACTAGCAAAAAACTACGATCACTCATAAAATCATCCACGGCCAACTTTGAGAGAAAAATCACAAAAGACACAAAAGACAATCACAAGGCCTTCTTTAGCTATGTTAGAAACCTGGGTGGAAACTCCCAGATATGCTCAGAGTTAGTCCAAAATGACACAAAATACACTGAACCCACTGACATTGCCAACATTCTGGCAGACAGGTTCAGTGCAAATTTCTCTTCCCCCTCCCCCCCAAAAGGAGAAATAACTATCCCAGCAGAGTGTAGCCTCCCTAACATCTCAGATGCCCAGGTGAGAGCCGCCCTCTCTAAAGCTAAAAACACAGCATCAATGGGATCGGATGGTGTCCTGGGCTGTGTGCTACATGAACTCCAAGAGGAACTAAACCCACACATATGGCTGCTGTTTAATCTTAGTCTTACTACAGGATACGTACCCAAAGAGTGACGTACGGCAACAGTGATCCCGCTTTACAAAGGCGGTGCTTTTACAGACCCTGGAAATTACCGCCCCATAAGCCTGGTCTGCAAAGCTATGGAGAGGGTCATTATGGAACTCATAAACAAAGACATTGGGGACCTACAGACATTGGATCCTACTCAATTTGGCTTTGTCAAGGGCAGATCCTGCCTTTTGAACTTGGTCGACTTTTTTGAAACAGTCACTAAGGCCATTGATGGGGGTAAGGCAGTTCACACAGCCTACCTTGACCTTGCAAAATCCTTTGACACAATACCCCACTCGGGCATCATAGACAAACTCACCAGCTTAAATGTAAACCCATATGTCACAAGATGGGTTGCAAACTGGCTCAAGGACAGAACCCACAGGGTCAGAGTTGCTGGAGCTATGTCAGACTCTAAGCCAGTCACAAGCGGTGTCCCACAGGGCTCAGTCCTGGGACCCCTCTTGTTCGGCATTTATTTTTCCGAAGTACAGGCAAACATAGGAGGATTGTGGCTGACAAAGTTCGCAGATGACTGCAAACTGGGCGCCATAATTGATACTCCAGCGGACACAAACATCCTTCAGAGAGGCCTCATAGAAATGGATAATTGGTGCCAGAGCCATGGCCTTAAGCTGAACGCCAAAAAATGTATAGTCATACCCTTTGGGAAAAACAAGGTACCGACAAATTACCACATAGGCGGTAATCCATTAAGTACGGAAGAGGTAATCAGGGACCAAGGTTGACAGTAACCTCTCATTTGACACTCACATTGCCAAAGTGGTTAGGAAGACCTTCTATATTGCCCACCTTATCATGAAGGGTTTCACATCTAGATCAAGAGAGGTCATTGTGCCCCTGTACTCTTCTCTTATCAGGCCAATGATTGAGTACAATGCCCCATTTGGGATGTATCTCACCCGACACCTGCAGCAGTTGGAAAGACCCCAAAAGTTCCTCACCAAGAGGATAAAGGGTCTTAAACATATGTCATATGCTACCCGACTGAAAAAACTCCAGCTCTGTTCAATCACATACCGCCTACTCAGAGGTGATCTGTGCCTGACGTACAAGGCCATGTCCAATCCTGAATTAATGGACATGCTCCACCTCAGAAAATCCAAATCCATCAGAGCCACGACAACAAGTGACGTAAACCCCAACACAGAAATAAATAGGACGTGCTGGAGGGACAGATTCATAACCCAGAGGGTCCCTACACTCTGGAACAGAATCCCAGCCCATGTTAGGCAGAGCCCCTCACTGACTCTATTCAAGAGAAATCTCGACGAGTGGATAGGAGATCGTAGGTTTACCCTGGGGGTCATCTCTGTGTCACTACTAAACAGAGGCATAGTAAACTAAACCCTAAAAGGGTGTAGTATTCTCATCCTAAGGGGTGGTGTAAGCCACATACACTCTGGCTAGGCTTATAAATGCCTTAGGGCAGATAGCCTAGTACGAACCTATGAACCTATAGGTTGTTACTAGGCTACAACCACTAGAGCCTTTACAAGCCTAGCCATGTACCCCAAACCATTTCAGTTCCAAGTATCATACACATAGCGGGGCATGGTAGTAGGCTGGTAGCTAAGGATTTGTAAAGGGGGGTGTTAGTTAGGATAATACTTTTCTTATTCATGGCCTCTATTCATAAGGAGCATGGGGTCAGACAGGGGGTAAATTTATGATTTCCCATCCATTTGTCAAGGTTTTGCTTGAATAAGGTCAGGGATGAACTCTGATTTACATGGATGGGGAGCCTATTCCATAGTGTGGGGATCCCTTGGAACGCATATCTCTTTCTTCAGCACATTCTGTTTGTGTCACAAGTGAAGTTCAGATCCCTGGATCTAGTGTTTCTGGTGCTGTTTGTTTTGCGTATGTGCAACAGATCCATCAGGGCTGGGTCTGAGGGAGCCCCATAAGCAAAGATCCCCTCTCAGCAGCCTGTAGGAGACTGAATACAGAAGCAGAGCCTTTAGGCAATCAGTGTAGGACAGAGTATTCATGCCCTGAATTCTCTTGGTGAGAAACCTTTGTGGGCAGTCCAACTGTTGCAAGTGTCTGGTTAAATGCATGCCAAAGGGGGCATTACCTTCAATGAAAGGTTTGATAAGGGTTATTAGAGTGGTACTATAACTTTCTTGGACCTGGATGCAATACCCTAACCTATACGTTGGATGACATAGAATGATTTTCATATTATCTTAGCTACATGTTGTTCAAAGGGCAGCTTGCTGTCTACGTATGTTCCCAGTTCCATTACTACTGTGTCAACTCTTAGGGGCATTTTGTTGATGGAGTAATTAACTTGCATTGACAGTTTCTGAAAAGAACATTATAATTCATTATTTGGAATTGAGTTTTAGGGCATGGATTTGTCAGCAGTCAGTGGTCTGTGTTAAACCCACTTGTAAGATGTTTGTGTCTTGGAGGGAATCTATAACAGATCCCAGTTTACAATCATCTGTGAAGTTGGTCAGCCAGAGGCCTTTTAACAATAGTCTTGACTTCTGAGAAGTAGATGCCAAACAGGAGCAGGCCCAGCATGGAGCCCTGATGTAATCCACTTGTAACCATTCTCTTGGTGGAGGTGATCTCACTGTTCCTGGCTTCTTGGGTCCTGTCTATGAGCCAGCCAGCAATCCAACGAGTTATGCAAGTGTTTACTCTTAACTCAGAGAGGTTGTCAATAATGTTTGAGTGAGGTATTGTATCAAATGACTTAGCCAGGTCAAAATACACAGTATGCACTGTTTTACACCTGTCCATTGTCTTGGTGGCCCTCTTAAAGAAGTCTACCAGGTTAAATAGGCATGACCTCTCTGTAACAAAGCCAAATTGGGATGTGTCCAGTGTTTGTATGTTGCCAATGTCTTTGTTTATCATTTCTGTAATTCATTCTTTGCCTCTGCATGGGCTGGTGTTTTTGGTTTTATCGAGTACTGCCAGCACCTGGTTATCCCTGCTAATAGCTGGGGGAAATATGTTGGAGGGGTTTCACCCACTGGAGTTGGTGGGAGAGTTGGGGAGGGTCAATTAATAGGATGTAGTTTGCCTTTGAATAGTTCCTAACTCTTATTGGTTAAACTGGATTTCCTGGGTTAATTTGTACTTCAAATGAGACAGCTTTGTGATCTGACCTGACTAGTAAGGACATGACATGAGGGTGGGTCACAATGCTTTCCCATGTTGGTTAGTATCAGATTCATTATGTTTGATCCACTGGTTGGAGCATGCACTATCTGTTTCAGGGGGTTTACATTAATAAAGTCCAGGAAGAGTTATGCCTCTGAATTTGAAGAAGTCTGTCTTTCCCAGTCTATAGAGGGGTAGTTAAAGTCACCCATGAATATGGTGTTTGGTTGGAGGGTGGACACCTCTAGTAGGTTTAGGTAAGAGCCGTGGGATTATTGGGACATAGATGGTGACTTGTAACTAGCCATGATATGGTGCGTTACCTTACGTATTGTGACTTACACATGGATGAGCTCCATGACATCATCCTGTTTAATCAACCTGGAGGTATGTTTGTTGCTAACTTAGATTGAAACACCTCCACTTTTGGCCCCAGTCCGTGCTGTTGTTGGTCTAAATGTGTGGAAGACACTGTAACTTTGCACTTCTGGAGTACTTTTTATGGCTTTAAACTAAGTCTTGGTCACGGCACAGATGTCAACATTCTCCAGAGTGAGGAGGGCCTCAAGAGTGTGGAGTTTTTTTGTTTTGGGTCTCATTATTGATCAGTAGCACCTTAGGCTGCTTGTAGATTTTTTCACTATGCTGGTAATTTTGTCTTCTTAGCATTGCCTAAAAAAGGCTCTGGTGTGGATAAAGTTTTAGACAATATCCGAAGGCCTCGGGGGGACAGGTGCAACCCATCCTTGGCAAAGTAACATGTTTTTTTACCATGTTCTCCATGTTGACAGATATTGGATCCCCCTGGAGTGACACCAGAAACTAAGTCGATTATTAAAATCAATAATTTTTTGTTCATTTTGTGGCATCTTCCTTGGTGAAGGTAGAATGCTAGTCAGTGCAAGGCTCATACCTGTCTGTGACACAAATTCCAAGAGATAAAATATGTCTCTTTTCATATAGTCCAGTGAAGTATGGACTACGATAGAATCATATTCGTACCTGGGGTGCAGTAACTTGAGTGGTGTGCATGATATTGTGGATCCTGGATTCAGATAGGCAACTTACTGTTGTCTTCTCCTTTTCTAGCCAGGTGAGTGGGGCATCTGTGTGTCACACAATGGATTCCCCAATGAAAAGAGTATTAGAAAAAGTCTATGCTTGCCTTATGGGCTTTGCTTTTGGTGGACCACTAGATGTAGGCTTATGTGGGATGTTTGATGTTGCTTTTGTTGTATGCTTTAGTGACTGGTGAGGAGCAGTACTGCCATTAGGTGGCTTCGGAGGTTTTTGAGATTTGGGAAGGTTTCTTTAAGTGTCTCAGCATAAGACAATCTGTGTGTGTGGTGAACGGTATGTGTGAGGGATGTAGCATGGGTATTCCTGACAATCTTGCTTGTATGCAAGATTTTTGCCTCAAAGGTGGTTCCATATTTATACCTCTTGCATACCATGTTGTTTTCTTTAATGATTAACTAACTGTCTGAGAACATTAGACAATTGTTACATTGCCTTATTGCCTTAGATGCCAAAATCTACCAAACTGGCCACAGATACATTTGGAAATTACATGCCCATGTTGTCTGGTCCTGTTGGGGTTGGCTGTTTAGGATAAGGATTAGGTTTTAACAGGGGTCACCTACGGTAGTTTTTGGGGTTAAGGGCAGGATGTTATATAATGCTAGGATATGGTAGTGCTATTTGATGCCCAAACTAGCTGCTTTAAGCTTATTTCTGTACAATTCCACACTGTTTAACAGGTTCCAGATCTAATCCTAACTTTATAGATAAAGACATTGCTACTTTACAGGGTACTGCTAACTGCATCAGCCTGGTGGGCAGCTCAGCAAAAAGAAAAAAAAAAACACTTGAAAACTGACTCCTATGCCCTCTAGCCAATAAATTAGCACACTTTGAGCTTCATGCAGTGCTTTCCAACTCAGAGAGACCAGGTAAACACCTACTACCACAAAATGTCTGATCCTGGAATTTCTTAATGTAAAAACACAGCAAAAGCAGCTCCCAAGGGCAGATTAAACAACAAGCAACTACCAAACAACTAAGACCCCGGCTAACTTGCCCTTCTACAAAGAGATTTGGAGGCACACAGACTACAAAAACCAACAGAGAAATGATGATTTTGGCCACAAAATTAAATAATTGATTTAAAAATGCTCACAAACAGTAGTGATCACTCTATAATGCAAGTACAAGTGCAATTTATCAAGAAAATGTTCTTATCATAGCTTGAATGGCTCTGCATGCAGTTGAAACACAGGAAAAGCATTGCAGAGCTCTCTGTAAGTGTCAGTCATGCTTCTTGAAGGCCAGTAGATTATAAGCTTGACAACTGAGCTGATGAACCCATGAATTACATAATAAGTCATAATTTAAAAAGTTGCAATAATGAATAATGTGCTTTCTTTGAAATCGACGTAGCATAACCATATAATAAAAGAAAAAACAACCATCTCCAGATGATGTGTACTGAAGACAAAAAAAATCTTGTATCTAAATACCAGCATTAGTTGTTGAACAAAACCCCAACAGTTAAATAAAAAGAAAACTTTATGTCCTTAACTAATACTTACAAAACACAACTGAGCCTTCTTCACATTTTTTATCTCATTCCATTTAAGGCAATGGTATTGAAGAAAACAAATGTCTAGTTCCAAGCTCATCTGTTCCTCAGCAAAATAAAATGCTTCACAATCCATCCCTCAAGCAGAATTAGTATTAATATGATCTGTAAATAAACTCATCCCCTACTGTGGTAGTAAAACATCCATCTTAATCACCAGTGTTTTTTTGGAAAGATCCTTTCTTCCACTGCACTTGTGCCTTCGTGTGGCCTGTATAGACATTTCAGTTGTGATTGCTGCCCTTCTACTTTCATGTTTATCATGAAAAAATTCATCCTTTTGTTTAGAAAATGTATTAGGTAACTGCGGTGGTGGTGCTGTGGTAGCGTTGTCGCCTCACAGTTAGACGTTGCCCGTTCGATTCTCAGTTAGAGCATCTTCTGTGTGTCGACATGCATGAATGGGCATTCCTTCGTTGAAGGTTGTGCATTAGGCCCGGCAAGCTAGCATGTAAAAATCTACTGCGAATCATTAGCAGACCGGAGTTCCGCTGTGGCGACCCCTAACTGGGAAAAGCCGAAAGACACAAACAATTATCAACTGCAAGTGCAGGTTATCCTTCACATCTCTGTCTTCCTCCAAACACTGCCTTAGTACCCCGCCCTTATTACCTCCAAAGGAGTCTCCACAAAGAAGCTTTCCTTAGTTGATTCTCTTGAAGGAAAAGAGCTAGAATCTAAGAGCACCTTAGAAGAGTTATATGAGGGCAAACACCCTGAAACAGTAGTCAAACTTTTACAAACATTACCAAACACATAAAGTACTAGGCCCTAGCAATCTCTTCCTTCTTGGGACAACCCATATGTTCTTGCCCTTCAATCACATTAGACATAAATATTTTACATACCAGACATTACCTTCTTGAGAACACACAGAACTAAGATGAGAGATAGCCCCATGTGAATAATAGCATTTTTTTTTTATTTTAGGTGTAGTATACAAACCCAGTCTCTGCCTAGATAGAAACCATTGGGAAAATATCATACACCATAATTAGACAAATGTAAATGTACAACAGCCTACTGACCCCCAGTCCAAATCCCCACTTCAGTCCATACCTTCTTCAGCAAAATATGACGTGGCGTTTAATGTTAAAAATTTCTCTAAGTCTGTGCACTTCATGCCCTCAGCATGAAACTGAATGTAATCATTGGTTTATAGATTTGTGTCACTATGTACTGTCCGTAGAGGTCACATTGCTCTAGAGCAGTATATTTCACACAAAAGAAGGCTTCAGACCATTCTGATATGTTAAACTTACTTCATACAAAATTTCCCCATAAATGAACCATTGTCCATAAAACCATGGCAGAAAACCACACAAAGGCTTGCAGCAGGTCTCAGAATGCATACTTGTCTTGTGGCAAGGATTCAGAACCCTAATATCTTGGTCTCTTAATGTTTTCTTTGACTGCGACTTACAAACAACAACATAAAAAGTTAATGATCTAAGTGTTCAAGTGGGCTTATTAACTTCCATCTGCATGGTTTTCTCAGGTTAAAGATTGTACAACCTTACTGTAAACAGCAGGAGTTTGTTACCAGAGGTCCAGGCACCCTTCCTGGTGTAGACAGGCTCCTTTTGCTATCCAGCACCATGCAATGTTTATATTCCTGAATTCACAGATGTACCAAGGCCACTGAGTTTAATGACTGTTCATGCCTTGCCAGTATCCTCCCTCAGGCCACTCCTCCTTTCCTTAGGTGGGCCAACAAGTCAATCCTGGAGTAAATTTGTGGATACCTATCCAGTCTTCTACTTTTGGTTTAATGAAATATAGTGAGTTAAGAAGCAAGGGAAGTTTTTTTCCAGAGGTTTTGGGGGTACTTGGTTATAAACATGCCCCTCCACCATGGTTTATGTATCTATTGGTGAAAATTAAGGTACCTGGTTCCAGTATTGTTGTAGTTGTTGGATTTGAGGAGATACAGGAGGTACAGAATAACCAGGTATCTAATGGTGCAGTAAGCAAGACAGAGATCTCCCCTCAAAAGTCTGTAAGACACTGAATAAAGAGATTGAGGTTCCAGCCTCCCTAGGTAGCTCAGGACCTTTAGGCATGTGATCTTTTGGTTAAGTATGTTTAGGGTCTTTCTAATTGTTTGATATATGTAGTGGGGTGTACCTGAAGAGAATGAAAGACCACTTTACCAAAGATGAAATGAACGAGATGACATCAACAAAAACTTCACTTTCACTCAATGACTGGAATGCTGAAACTTTTCACAGGATAAGTAACCAGGTGGCCAACAAGGTGAAATTGCCCCTTTCCCCACTGTAGTGTGACCCTGGAGTTGGTATATTTAGTTGGGGGGTGTGGGGATGTAGTCCCCCACCTGGATGGGTTTGAGGTAGTGCGGTGTGTTTCAATGTTAGATGGTGGCCAAATGGATATTTACCCTGTGAAAATTTTCAGCATTCCAGTTGTTCATGAAAGTGAATTTTCAGTGATGATGTCTCATTCATTTTGTCTTTGGTAATGAGTCTTTCGTCCTTTTGAAGTAGACCCATTTAGTGAGATATATTTCAAATGGACATAGCTCTCAACTTCTTAGCACAAAAAATCTGGACAAAGCCAAACATAATGGGGGACAGAGCCCAAAACGTAGGGACACATTTTAAATATTGCTGTTATAAACTTAGAAAGTTCCTAGACTAAAAGGTCTTGTATTACAATGCATTTTCTGAAAGATATAAAGCCTAAAATTGAAATGCCTGCCATTATTTACTGAATTCAGTCCTCACTGATTTGCCGCAAAAATTCAGAAAACCACAAATTTTATGAGAAAAAGACCAAAAATATGTGGCAAAAATCTGGACAGTCTGCAAAAATTTGGATAGTTGAGAGGTATGGGACATAGCACTTGATAATAAGGCCGAACAATACTGAATATAAGAGACTGATTAATTTTACCAGGAAAGTCCGACTTGAAACAAGCCAATTTTCAGCAGAAGCCCAGGGAAAAATGCTCCAGACACATGTCTTTGTACTTTGGGAGGAAACCGGACCACCCAGAGAAAACCCACACAAATGCATGGAGGACATGCAGACTCCACACAGAATACACCCCAGCCAAGAACAGAACCAGAACTCTTGCTGTAAGGTAACAACCGTAACCACTACACCAGTGCGCCATCCATTTACCTCTTTAGATCTTGATTGTATTCCTTTGGCAATTAGCTGGGCTAAATAAAATGATTTCCTGATAATCTGTGTCACATGATGGTCAGATGAGTGTGAACTGTCAACACATCATAGGTTCATAGGTTGGTACTAGGATATCGGCCCTAGGACCTATACAAGCCTAGCCATAACAATTCCCTGACTGTTTCTTCCTACACTATTTACTTCCCTGGATCCCTGTCTAGCAGGGTGACTGATGTGATCCCTGGGGTGAATTTCCTTTCTCCCATCCAATCATCAAGGTTCCTTTTGAAGAGGGCCAAAGAGGCGCTCTGCTTGATATGTATGCGCAGTCTATTCCAGAGTCTGGGGAGTTTCTGGGTCAGGAACCTATCCCTCCAGCATGTTTTGTTTATTGTGATGACAAGATTTAGATCCCTGGAGCATGTGGCTCTGAGGGATTGGGATTTCTTTAAGTGTAGCATGTCCAACAGCTCTGGGTTTGACATGGCCTTGTATGTTATGCAGAGATCACCTCAGAGTAGACAATATGCGACAGAGTATAGCTGGAGTTTGTTAAGGCAGTCAGCATAGGGCATCTGCTTTAGGCCTGTGATTCTTTTAGTGAGGTATTTCTGCGGCCTTTCCAGTTGTTGCAGATGTCTTCAGAGGTACATACCAAATGGGGCGTTGTATTCTATAATGGGTCTAATAAGGGATGAGTACAGTGGGACAATGACCTCCTTTTTTCTGGATGAAAAGCCCTTAGTGATGAGGTGTGCCACATAGAAGGATTTCCTGACTGTTGTGGAGATGTGGTTATTGAAGGTGAGACTACTGTCCATCTGTGTCCCAAAGTCTCTTATTACACTTTCGGTGTTTAGTGTACTGCCACCTATGTGATAATTCACGGGTACATGTTTTTTCCCAAAGGGGATAACTATACATTTTTTGGTATTGAGCTTGAGCCCATGGCTCTGGCACCAAGCATCTGTTTCTGTAAGGCCCTTTTGTAGAGTATCCACATAATTTGGGGATTCAATAATGCCTCCCAGTTTGCAGTCATCTGCGAACATTGTTAGCCAGAGTCCCTTAGTGTTGGCCTGTACTTCAGAGAAGTAGATGCCAAACAAGAGAGGTCCCAGGACTGAACCCTGAGGTACTCCACTTGTCACTTGTCTGGAGCTGGATTTGGAGTCAGCTACTTTTACAGTGTGGGTTCTGTCAGTAAGCCAGTTGGCAACACATTGAGTGATGTAGGGATTAATGCCCAACTTAGTAAGTTTATCTATGATTCCAGAGTGTGGGATGGTGTCAAAGGTCTTGGCGAGGTTCAGATAGGCTGTGTGGACTGCCTTACCCTTGTCCACGGCTCTGGAGACTGATTTGAAGAAATCAGTAAGGTTCAGTAGACAAGATCGGCCCTTCACGAACCCAAACTGGGTGGGGTCCAGTGTTTTAAGGTTGCCAATGTCTTTGTTTATAAGTTCCATGATAATACATTCCATGGCCTTGCAAATCAGGCTCGTCAGACTGATGGGGTGGTAGTTCCCGGGATCCAAGGTGGATCACCCCTTGTGGAGTGGAATAGCTGTAGCTGTGCGTCACTCAGTGGGCATGAAGCCTGAGGTGAGGGTATGATTAAACATGACACTTAGGTGAGGTGCCAGTTCATTATGTAGTTCATGTAGTACACAGCCCGGGATGTCATCTGGTCCCATGGATTCTGTATTCTTAGCTTTGGAGATTGTGTTTTTTACCTGTGTGGCCGTTATTACCGGAATTTGGCAATCTTCCAGTATTGTCACATGATAGTCAGATGAGTGCGAACTGTCAACATAAATACCAAGGTGCCTTTTCATTTTGTAGTGGGGTGTTGTCTATACAGTATAATGAGGGGAGGGAAAGTCTACCAAAAGCAGACAGTTATCTTCCTCTTTTTAATGTGCCAGTGATAACTGTGTCAATCACTGAAGAAACAAGAGACTGATGAATAGTTACTTACCCCAACTCAGGCAACTGGTCTTCTACCTCAGAAACACCATTCATGTTCTTTTCAGGAAATAGAAATAAAGTACATGCACAGCATTTCCAGCATATCTCAGGATCTGAGGCCACTGTGAATGAGAAGGCAATTCTTCATCCTTAGACTCCACAAAATAAAAAAAAAATAGCTAAATTGTCTTTACTACTACTTACAACCAAAACTGTCCTATTCTTCTCAAAACAAACTACCTAGAGTTCTGTGATACTGTGCAGCCCAAAAAAGAGCCCCTGCTGGAAAGTCAGGGTTGTTTCCCCAGTACACTTGCCAGCTGTTCTACTCAGTACAATTATATCTGCATCTCTCCTGTGAAAACTGACATAGGTTCAGAGACCTCTACCTAAAAAAAAAAAAAAAAAAAACAAGTAAATAAATTATAGAGATAATAAATGAGGGCACACTGGTGCAGCAATTGGTACTGTTACATCACAATGTTACTTTCTATGTTTTTTTTTTTATTAGATGTTGTGCTGCCTTTCTGGTATTTGCATATGCCCACAATAGTCCAGTAAGTTTTTGCTGCAGCCTCCTGTTTTCTGTCAAATTTCAAATGCATGCTGGTAGATGTGTGCGCATGCATGTCTGCATGTATGTGTTTGTGCTGTGCAGTGGACTGGTACCTTCTCAGGGTTACTGCTGGTTTTGTACCTGCTGTTTGCTGGGATAGACGACCATCACCCTAAACTGGATAAAGAAGTAAACAAAATGGACTGATGGAATAAATGGATAACAAATAACAAAGAAAAGAAATGTTATCTTATTTCAGTCATTTCATAAATTGAATTTGCCATTTATGAATGACTGGGATTTATGGGTATAGAACTGATTCTTTGCACTGTGCGTGTGTGAGTGAACAGTATTTAATCAAAGCAGCAGCAGCTTTCTCACAGAAGTTGATATGTTCACCACTGACTCAGACACATTCAGGACTGAGTCACAGCATGCATGATAACTTCAAAGTACATGTGCTGTGTATGAATAAATATGTTACTCAATGGTCAACAAATTAATTTTGAAATCCTTGAATAACCTTTGCAGCAGATCATTCCATAGTTGGATGAAAGACCAAGTATGAAATGAGACAGCTGCCCAACATGGCATACTTATACAAACAACTGTCTCATTCTCAGAAAGCTGAGTGGGTTTACGAGTCCTATGATATAAGCATTTAACTTGTTCATAATTACATCAGTGATAAGTAATTCATGAAATGTTTTAGCTCTGCACTGAACTCTCATGCATTTTTTCTTATTCATTTGTTAACAAGGTAAAACCAGTTAAGGACAAGTGCTTCTTTTCAGATGAGATCCGGAGCATTAAAGTGTCTTTCTTAGAGTCTTATAGCGCAAGTTGAAATTCATGATAATGTTCATTAGTAGTTCATAACTTTAATTCTCTTTGCTAAACTGACTGACTAGAATGCCCACTGTGGCACTCTTCTAGCTAGTAGCAACACTGATATTGGTGCAACTGACAGGGAAAAAGTAATTTCCTTAAGTTTGTTGACAAAGAAGGTGCATATACTACTCAGCTAAACTCTTATTACATAAAAATTGCATACATTAATGAAAGGTCATGCAGTGGAATTATGGGTAAAGTGCAGGAAGGAAATCTTTTAAGCATTTTGTAAAATATATGCAATCAAATGTTGCCATATTTCAGTGGATTTTATGGGGTCAGTGTCATCTGTAATGACAAAAAACAGTGTCATAGTAAGGCCAAGTGGACACTTCTGTAATAGTTGCAGTTTTTTTATGTTAACCATGGGCTAGATCTGACAGTTCATTACATATCAAAACAATTGATTTTAGATAAAGACTGAAAGTGCTTTTTAATCAGAGTATACACATTTTATAATTGTAATATACAAATGAGACAAGTCAAAAGAGATTTCAGGCATGTTGTCAAGGGGTCTGAATGGCTTCACTGCGGTCCAAGTAAGATGATTCTACATAGTGATCAAAAATAATAACCTGCAGTTCAGCTTAATCTGTATATTCTTCAGTACCTGGGAGTTTTGTGTAGCTACTGATTATAACAGTAGAAAAACAAAGGTAGTCTTGAGTGGAATGGTTTACTTGGTGGCCTAACTAACGTGGGGTCAAGGAACTGTACTGTCTGTGGTAGTATTCTTTGTGGCAGCCAATGTGCTGGTTTATGTGTATAGATAAATCTTTGCTGTTGCTTAGTACACTAGGTTCAGCACCTTTGTACACTCCTCTGTAGTGGTGCTTACACTTTGTATGCACATCAAACACTGGCATAAACCAGGTGTTCCAGATCTGCAGTTAAAGGTCACTGCCTCATTACATACAAAGTAAAGTATAAATCATGCATCCAGACTGATTATCTCACATTCGTTTGCGTTTTTTGTTTTCATCGTTTTAAACATATTGTCCACCTTCTAGAGGACTTGAAGGCAGAACACTGTGGTGCAATTTAAAAACATCTCCATGTATACCAGACAGTTCTGAGCAAACTGAATGAAACAAAAGCTTCTATTATACCATGGAAATGGGCAGTTATGCATAGTGTATCTTAATAATATAACAAACATTACAAGCCTTTACATAACTATGAACTTGAAGTACATGAAATGGGCAGTATTTGAAAAGAGATATATGTTACTATGTGTTATACAGAGGAAATTAGCGTACAAAAATATCATCTGAAAGTGTCACCTTATCTACCAGGTCTCCCTGACTGCTATAGCTCACCCCATTCAGCTATATCACACCTCCCTTTTTGCCTTTGTAATTCCACCAGTCCTGTGCTATTTTGTCCTCCTGAGTAGTTTACCTTATGCAAAAAGTTGTATCATTGCAAAACTCCTAGAAATTTTTTGTCCATCTACAAATATCACTATTTTAGGAATATGGTTAAGCTGCCTTCCAAAAATGTTGCTATGATATAATGCACTGCTGGATGATCCCTTGTGTCACTTAGACTATGAATCTGTATTTTAGCCATCAGCTATAACATACTGTTGATTTTTGGTGTCATTTGTTATTATCTCTATTCATTTCTCCTTCTAACTTACTAGTTCTATGTTCCATTGATCTTACTCCCTGTAGCACCAGTGCTTGCAACTTAAAAAGGATGTTTGTTGTTACTCATACCTTTATCTAGCTGAGGAAATTAACATGTTTGTTGTTTTTGTCTTTGGCATTGGTCATTGCTAAAAAAAGTCCTCCGACTAGTCCACTAACCCAGCTAACAAAGAAAAGCAATTTAATTGTCTACAGACCGTTTTGACAACAGGTTCTAAGACAAATCTGCGGATACAGAGACATTACACTTGCACGCCTTGCCAGTAATCTGCATTTGAAAACAAATGTAGGTTATTAATATGCTTTGCTGGAAAACAGGAAAAAATTTCTCTCTTCCTGATGTTCTGAACCAGTGGGAATGCAGGGAATAATATGATTTGCTGAACACCTAAAAGTGGATAGAAGAACTTGCATGGTCAAATCTATATTAAGAAATAGGGCGAGCAAAGAAGTAGGTACAAAGTTCACAGTTGTGTCTGTAAACTGGACAACTGAACATCTAGCCCATCAACCAAAAATCTGACTTGCTTACTCATTTTATTCTGGGGACTAAGTCCTTTCACCTGTGTGATGGAATTGGGCTCATATTTTACTTCCATATTTCAGTGGTACCTTTCTGTAACGTTTAGAGGGCTTTTGTAATAGCTTTACTGTATTATCCAGTGGTACACTAGGGTTCTGCCTAGTTGGCCTATGCCTAGGGCTGGCTATGACTCTAACTTCAGCTTGTTGAAACAAACCAAAAAATAATTTTTGAATGGGACAACCTCTGCACCACCCCATATGGCCCACTACACCCCCTTACTATTATATGCTAACTGCAATAACACTACCTTTGAGGAAAAATAAAAGCCCAAATACTTGGAATCATTGTCACCATACAAAATAAAACTACACTGGCATTGATTCCTTATGTAAAAATGACCAGGCAGTTCAGTTCCAGGCAACAACATTTAAATAGTTTAAACTTTGTACACTACCAAGTGACAAAAAAAAAAAAGCAGGGACTGCAGGTCTAACATGACAATTTTGGGGTATCTGATGACATTGAAAGTAAAAACATAATGCATTTTTTATCTGCAATACTGCCTCCTTGTATTGCTACACAGAGCTCTTGGAACTCTGCATATTAAGCAAGTACACAACATACGTTCAGTTGAGTCCCGAGTTGGTACCATGTGACCTCAACCCATAATAACCAGATTCCTGTCTTATGAATGCAAAGAGAAACAGCTTCAATAGTCTGGTCATTAAGGCCTCTTTTATACAGTAGTGCATATATCAGCTTTGACAATGATTATGCTAAAATAGTCACTAAGCAAATGAAGACGATACAAGAAGTATTGCCAACAAAGAAAAAAATCATTCAAATGCAGTATGCATTGTTGTTGTTATCTACAGATGGCTTGAAATGCTTCACTGACCTAGATGCAGCCAGGGCCGATAATTTGACAACAGGACTGTTGATAGATGATCATGTGATGGATATGGTGACCACTCATTACAAAACAGCATGCATGATCCTCAAACACTCTACTTCTTGCTCACAATCTAAAAAAACCTCAGACTTGACAAAGAGTCCTTCTGGACATCGATGATGGAAATGAATGTATGAATAGATGTTGACTATACCAACATAATACTGATCATTTCTTTTTTTCACTTCCTTGATGGTAATGTTGATAGGGCTTTGCCAGGGGCTAAAAAGTGGTGTGACTAGTAACTAGTTTAAAAAATGATTAATATTATACTCCCTTCTTTATTTTTTTGTATCTTTCTCATTGTCCCCTCTTCTTCTTCTTGGCTACTTTTATCTCCTCATCTTTTAAACTCAACTTAAAGTTACTATTGTCTCATTGAGTTGGCTGTTCTGTTTTATCAAGGTGTAATGCCATGGAAGGGACTATTCTACCTGTTTCACTCCTTAAGATGAAAACTCCTCATAAAATTAGTGGACTCTGAGGGGGTTCCTCTAGTATCCCCCTGTCAGGGTTATATTGGCAAGCTAAATGTTCTGATCACAACAAAGTTTTCATCAATGGTTAGTTCTTTCATATTTTCTTAAAAAAGGTATATGAGCACCAAGGCAACCATGAACAATGGTATTTTTTCCATTCTGTTTTTTTTTTTCTTGGCTCAATTATCTGCATACATGAGGATTAACTATGTACCACCTCTTGTCATTGCAATTTATTTGTGATAGATCTTATGCTACATGGTGGTAGGCAGGTTTGGACATTTTTAATTTCATTTCATAAATGAAGGCACTATAAAATATGCTGTATTAGCACTGGATGCTCATAATGTCCCATGGGGATGTATAGGGTTGCTTGCCTTTGCTAGGCTATGTCAGCATCATTTCAAGGTAGCATGATAGGCTTAAACTTCATAAAATAGAATGCTAATGCATAGGCCATATTATTGCAGAGGTGAACTTTAAGCGCTATCTTTTTCCCTACCTAAAATTATGCACTGATAGTATAGTTTAGTCAGTGCTATTAAAGGACCCCTTCATTTCTTGTCTTCTTTCTCTTTCTTCACTGTTTAGAGACAAAAGGATAATTTTTGCTGCCAATCTAGGTGAATCGCTTCTAAACATTGCGCATTCCCATATTTTCACTTAATTTCACTATAAAAATTAAGGTACCTTGACAAATGCCAGTTTTGATTATAAACAGCTTGTAAAGAAGTAATAAATGCAAAATGTGCCTTCACTCACCACTCTTCCTCAAAATGGGAACACGGTATGAATTCTCAATTTTTCCCCTATCTACTCTGCAGCACTCACACATAGGGGATTGTGCAGTCATCTGTGGTGAAGAAATCTGACCATTTCAACAAGGTTTTAACCACTAAATAAGAATTAATAGGTCATCTGCAGTTTGTCAGCAGGATAACTTTTATGTTTTAATAAGCTGTGTTTTTCATTTTTTTTCTTAGCAATACTGTAAACTTGCTTTAGAAGCAGGAATTTCCTTTTTAACTTTATACTCAGCATTTCAGTATGAACATATAAGTTTCAAATAAAAAACAGAAATGAGGTGAACAAACAAGATTGTTACCATCAATAATAAATGCTGAAAAAAATAAAGTGAATGAAAAGAGATCAGTCCCTTGTTTATCTCCATTCTACCCATTGGTCTATAGACCACAGTTGTAAGTCTGGAAGGAGAAGGAAATTAGTTAATAATTTATCTAGTTTTAGCATTTTCAAAAAAAAAAGAAAAAAACACCCTACCATTGATTCATTGGGAGCTGCTTTATTGGCAGTTTCAAAAATTAATAATGCACCATTTAGTAGTAGTTGAAGCAGTGTTGAATATTTTTGTTGGTCCTAAGAAAGAGTTATTGGTGTGAATAGCAAGAATTGGTCTTTTGTGAAGTTTCTATTTAAATGCAGTATTTGGTTTAGTTCTGTGCATCCAAGAGTCAAATTGCTCACAGCCATGCCAGCAAGCAGAATGTATGTAGTATAAATACATGTATCCAATTTAAAATATGGTCAGCAATATAAAACACTAAAATTATTGCAATTACTGATAATTCATATTATTGTGACCACCATGCCATCACAGGAGGAGTTTGTATCCCACTGCTGCTAACCAAATGTTATGCCAGTCATGTGTGGGACAGAGGCCATGGTTCTTGGATCTGCTCTACTACCCAAATACTTCTGATGGCCACCATACATTTGGGTTCTAGAAATAAATAAGTAAATAAATAAAAATAAACAACCAATTTACCAAATTCAACCTGGCCTCAACAGAATAAAAGAGATATGCACTGCTGCCCTGGGTATGGGCTCATAAGAGCCAAACCCAGGCTTGGACTGTACACTGACATTGGAGTTTTGGCCTAGCACCCCAGACCTCTTTCTCACCTGTCTGTCAATCACAGTGTCTTCCTATAACTCTTACCCGTGGTAACCGTCTTTCAGACAAATTAATTTCACACACACACACACACACACACACACACACACACACACACACACACACACACACACACACACACACACACACACACACACACACACACACATTACATAGGGAAAGCTGTTAGACTTGACCAATTCCCCCAGAAGTTTAATCTCGGTAAGTTAGTATTACCACTACTCTAGATTATTGTACTAGAGACACACAAGCTACCATGCCACTCTTGATTTATATGCAAATAAAATAATAATAATAATAAACAATTTGGTAATCTGCTTTCAGCAGCCTGGCTTTTGGAGGTAGGTTCGACAGCTTGACAACAAACAGTACTAAATAACGCCTTTCCTAAGATCATAAGTAAATAAACAAATAAATAAATAACGTAATAAATAAATAAATACCAGCCACTGCATCTTAAAAGTGAATACATAAAACTGTATTTAGACAGTAAAATAAGTCAAGAAAATGCTAATATCAATTAAATATGCAGAGTTAGAGAGGCTTGCACAACAAATGGGAAAAGGTTGTAGAGAAAGAATATTAAACAGTGGAATATAATAGCTGAATACATCTAACTGACTTTAACTTAAAGAATACTGAACATAACTGTTTTAACTTCCTAAAATATACAGAGATTTGCAGAACATTACATAGATGTGGATACCAAGATCTTCCAATCAAGACTGACTTTACACTTTCTTTAGCATAAAGTAACTATTTTAACTTACCACTTGTCTCTCACAGAAACCAGAGGTGCAACCAAAAAGGTTTTTCCACATCCGGTCTCTCTCTGATACAACAGAGCAGTTATAATTGTGCATACTAATGACTGCTTTCCCAGATCTGGTCAACCATCACTTTGAAGAGTTCTTTTATTGCATTTAATGCCCTTGGCTCCTGATTCAGTTGTATGGCCTGGTCTTCCTGGAATTACAGGCAATCAATCAACCCCTTCCTGTGAAACCACATTGCCACAGTTCCAAAACCTCTCCCAGGGTTTGCCTAACCCTTTTTGACACCATTTAAAGGGCTTATATGATAGACCACTGAGGTCTTGTGTCCTCAGGGTGCTTTACCAGATGGGGCTTCCAGGCTTACCAGTAAACATATTCCCAAATTCCTGCAATACTCATCAGATTTCCTGTATCTGGATACGAGTTAACTTTTGCAACAGGGCTATTTGATCTACTTAGGGGTCAAACTGAGCTTCACTAAGGAGATGCTACCTTGAGATACTGAATATCAGGGCTTCTCTGCCTTGTAGGGCTTAATCATGTTATCATGGTAGACTTTATGCTTCTTCTTACTTCCTAGAAATTCTGCCATGTAGTTAATATAACTCTACGTCTTGACAGTAGTGAATGGACCCTACCAGGCTGCCTACAGCTTGTTGTGGCTAATAGGAATAAGCACTAGCAGAATACTCTTTGCTGCCAGAATTTTTGCTTTTGACAGATATTCCTGGGTCATCCTCATGATCTCCCTAAGCCTAATCCTGAATTTTAGGACATAATCCACAGCAGATTCCTTGTGGAAATCACACGTATCCTCCCACTCATACAAATTAAATCCTGGGTCCCCTGCCTGTATGCAAATAGAAGACAAGATAGGAACGCTACTTGTCCCGTTCCCTCTTGAACTGGCCCAGAAATGCTGATAACATGATCACTTGTGCAGAGTTTAACCTCTCCACTAGACCAGTGGACTGTATATTGTAGGGGGTAACCATTAAATGTTTCTTTTCCATTAACACTTCATAAACATGTCAGCAGTACACTGAAGTAAGCACCTCTGTCTGTCAGTATGCTTACAGATTTTTGATGGGGGAGCAAATTCATGTTGTTTGGTGTATGCATGACTACATGAGGACTTGGTTGGTAGTCTGGGAGTTTTTTTTTAAAGAAGAAACATCTTTATTAAATTATCATGTATGTCATAGACAATCATACATTTATATAAATGATAAAAAAAAAACATATTGATATAATTTGTTTAAAACGTTATACATCACAAACCATATTGACATAATTGTAGTTGCAAACATTATACATCACTTATAATTTATCCGGTCATTGTCAGTCAAATATTACATAGCCCATTCAAGTTCTGCCATCTTTTAAACCTCATTCCTCCTCTGCATGTATTTTCCCACAATTCTCATTTTTCCTATGTAATTTGCACCTACCATTTTCTAAAGATCCCATTCCAGTTGTTTTATCTCTGTTAGTTTATTCACTACCTCTAGTTAAGTTGGTTTAGACTTTGATTTCCATTTTCTAGTAATTGCTTTTTTGTCAGACACCATAATTAGACTCAGCAAGGATTTACTATGTCTGGTGAATTCCAATTCTTTATCATAGCTCAAAAAAGCATTTTGTTAGTTACACCAATTTGTTCACCTAGTATCAATGACTGAGCAGCCTGCAGGGAATCTTTAAAGTCTTTCAACTCATTACATTCCCAGAAAATATGTTCCCAGTTACCTCTTTCTTCCCCATCAAACCTCCAACATTTGTTGTCTACCTAAGGAAAAATTATTTGGAGTCGACTTGGTGTATAAAAATGCCTATGTAAATACTTCCAAGCAAAGATCCTAAATCTTCTAAACTTTGTTGCATATTTGGGAGACATACATATATCCCCCTGCCCCCATTTTTTTTTTGTAAATTGCTTATCCAGCCTCTCTTCGCAATCCTTTCTAATCTCCACTGATTGATTTTTATAGTTCTCGTGCAATATTTTGTATGCTGTACTAATTATTACTTTTTTAACACTATCTTCTGTTCTAGAGTTTGCTAAAAACTGTACCAGTGCTGGTCTTTCACTTATGATCCCCCTATTTCTTTCTCTTTGCCTATACTCTGATATCATCTGATATGGAAGGCAATCTCTATCCTGCAGTCCAAATAAATTATTGGCCTCTTCCCATTCCATTACCTTTCCCTCTCTAATTATTTGCTCCTAGTACCTTGGTTCTTTTACCAGTTTTCTCCAGTAAATCCCTGCCCTTCTTGCCTATTGTCTGGATCCCTAATTGCAGTCATCTGTATCGGCAGAATCTCCTTTTTCCATTCCTGTGTTGGCTTAGTTCGTAGAATACTTTCTGCTACTTTATGAATATAATATTCTGTACAGTTACTGCTATTTTCCTTGAGGATCTGCATCCAAAAATCCCAGTCGCTCCTTGTGTCTTGGGTTTCTCCCCTGTTTCATCATTCCTTTCCACTTTGAATTACAGTTTTCTGCTTGTGCTGTGTATAGAAGCCTTAACTGTGTAGCTCTGAAATATCCCTTTAAATCTGATAATCTCAAACCGCCTTGTTGAGTTGGAAGAGTCAGCTTATCCCACTTGTCTCTTGCCATCTTCCCCTCCCAAATAAAATCCTTCAGCTCTTTATTAAATTGTTATCCACAACTTCTCCTCTAGTTGATAAAAAATATGCCTGACCTGTGTATAGAACAAAAGGGACTAAAAAAATTTTACTGCTTGTGTCTTGCTATCCATAACCACACAACAATTCCAATTTTTCAGCTTTTGTATTATCTTTTGTTTAGTCTCTTCTCACATATTCTTAGCTGCCACACCCAAATCCTTTTTAGTCCATACTCCTAAGTACTTCATTTTATTATGTCCTTATGAGGGTCCACTACATAAACTCAAAATACTGAAATTTTGAATTTCAGTATTTTGAGTCCACAATATCGAACGGTCACAATCCTGCTATATCAAAATATCAACTTTCATAAGACTGAAAGCTCAAAATATCGAAATTTCTGTCTGCGACTTTTTTTTTTTTTTTTTGCAGTTTTAACCCTCCACCATTTGGTATTCACTCTGTGAGATAAACACCCCTTTCCCAGTGCTATAAGACATGCCAGTAACTGTTAAACTGCATAAAACAAAAGAAGTAAAAGTGCATAGTGTCCATACGCTGTTATTGAGCTTCTGCATGTAAATTGCCACAGAATACGATCCACTGATAGTTAACTTACAGTTGTAGATCTCTAGCGATCGCTGTTAGGAAATCAGGAGTACTATATTCCTTCTTGTTTTGTAAAATGTGTTCAAACTTGCTGTGCCACCGTAAAATCCGTCTTCATCTTGGTGACGGCAGACACCCACTTGATAGAGTAGTTCTTAACTGATCTACTCTATCCTGCTCTCTTGTTAATGTTGTCATCAAAACGGATAGGTCCGTTGCCTTGGTACCAAGTAAACACTTCAGGCGATGATGTCACAGCTCCACCGAATTTTGTGTGCGAGGTAGAAACAATGTATTTAGATAGTGTACATTCCAGAATGGAATTGGAAATATAGGGGGAAATCTACAATGTGCTGTGGTTCGTGTAGCAAACTTTTTCTTTTTACCTAACACATACCAATCAACAAAGTATTGTATTAATTTCCTCCCTCTATTGGAAATGAGGCTCTTAATGTGTTAAAGGCTTCCAGTACATCTTCTTCTGGAAGGAATGCTAATGCAATTAAACTTTTAACAGCCATCTGGAAGGTCATGTTGCTATTATACAGAGAGGCTAAACTTAATTGTTGCACCTTCCTCCATATATTCTTACCAAAGTGGAAAAGGCAGCCCTTTGAAGCCACTCCAGTAGTATTCCCTCTTATGCTTTTAATTGCAGCAACCTCGAAGTCACATAATACATACTTCAAATTAGTGTTTAAGCCATTGTCTGCCATTAGATGGAGCACACAGTGCCACATTTGATTGTACACTCTTAAAGACTTTTTGCTCTTTAAGCAATACAGTAGTAGCACAGGTTTACTGTAACCTTCACATTTTATCAGACCATGTATGTAGAGTTGATGACATATAATCTCCTTGTAGAAAAACATGACATCCAATAGCCAAATGGTTGCTGTAGTAAGGTCATGTAAATTAGTAATGGTGGTAAACACTTTGACAGTGTTTTCTCCAGTGTCATCCGTTATTCTTTTTTCTACAAAGGCTCCTGTTTTTATGGGATAGTCGTTAATGTTCAGGGTATGTAATGTAACCTCTGGAGTCCCTTTATGTGAATTATCTTTTCTCCTAACCCTTCCCACTTATTGTAGCAAGGCATGTCTATTAGGGAGGACAGGTATAACATCTGCAGAAGTGGAAGCTAATGCGTCTTCCACTTATAGACAAGGTGGATCTCGTGACACTACCACTCTATGCTTCAGCTCACTACAAAGATTGTACTTTTCCTGCTCGGAAGGATCACTGGTATGGTTATTGGATACAGACTTTAGCAACTATTCACCAGAAGGTATGATTAAGGTAATTAACCTACCTTTACACTTTAACACTGATTTCCATTTACAACATCAGTACTTTTTGGATTAGGATTCCTTTCCAGGTGAAATACGTATCCATCTATGATGAACACTTTTTCATTTTCTGTGACGTTGTTGTTTGGTATATGCTACCCTTCGTTCCTGATGGGGGATAAGTCACAGCAGCCATGTTAAGTTAGTACAATGTATGCCTTCTTAAAGGCATACTCCCTATTTGTATCCAGTGTATGGGATTATGCTGCTCAGGATAATTAAAAAGTGGGATTGTGACTGTTTGATATTGTGGACTCGAAATACTGAAATTCAAAATTTCAGTATTTGGAGTTTAAGTAGTGGACCCCCTATGAATATGGATGTTGTTGAACCAGTTTATTTGTCGGTACATAATTTACAGCTATTGCTTTTGATTTATCTTCGTTCATTTTGTATATAGAAAAGATGTGAAACTGCCTCAAAATGTTCCACAACACTGAAATGTCCTTTTCTAGTTTTATCAGGTATAAAATAATATCATCTGCAAATAGAGCCAGCTTTTCTTGACTACCATACCAATTATATCCTTGATTTTCTGAGTCTCTTAGTTTCTTTGTCAATGGTTCTAAATATAGTGCAAATAACAAAGGGGAAGGAGGGCACCCCTGCTTGGTTCCTCTGCTCAAAATAGAAATGATAAGAGAGGAACCCACCCACTTTAATTTTCACCTCCAGTCCTTCATATATCCTCCTACTCAACCTTATAATTTTATCAGGGAATGCAGTTGCTTCCATTGCCCTGCTCATAAACTCCCAGGTTACTCTGTTAAATGCTTTCTCTCCATTAAGACCCACCAACAACAGTGGTATTTTCTTACATTCAGCTTTCCCATGGATTGTCAATGTTCTGTTAATATTGTCAAAGGTTTGTCTCCCCTCCACAAAACCACATTGATCCATGTTCTATCAATTTTGCCATTCTTTTAGCCAGTATAGACATAAACACTTTATAATCATTGTTTAGGATTGAAATGGGCATGTATGAAACTAGATATGATGAGTCTTTACCCTCTTTAGGTATTACAGTTACCACCACTTTCTTCCAGGATGTTGGGGCTTCTCCTCCTCTTAAAATACTGTTAAACAAAACCTTCCAGATCTGCATCAGTTTTTTCCCTCTTAGATTCAAAACTTCCACAGGAATACCATCTACCCCTGGGGACTTTCCTGTGAATTGTTTATACATCACCATTTTTATCTCATCTCCTCCTATCGTAACTGTTAGTACCATTTGTACCTTTTTTGATCTCCATATTTCTCTGCTTTATACAGGCTTTCATAGAATGTCCGAAATATTTCTAATACCTCTACAGGATCTCTTGATAACTTCTTTGTTATAGGCTTCCTAAGCTTGGTGACAACCCTTTCTACTTTCTTTTGCCTGTGTCATTGTGCTAAAAGTTTTTGTGCTCTAGAGTTATTATCAAAAACAGTTGCTTAACAGGAATCTTTATAAACTCATGCATATAATCGAGGTAATAATTTATTTTCTGCTTAGCATTCTGCAATTTCCGGGTGCTCCGGTTTCCTCCCACATCTCAAAGACATGCAGTAGGTGGATTTGACACTCTAAATTGGCCCTAGGTGTGAGGGTGTGCATGTGTGTGCCTTCTGTGGAAGGTTGGGCACCGGGCTGGCAACTCGACACCGTAAAACTCCACTGCCAATCATGAGCGGACAGATGATCTGCTGTGGCGACCCCTAACCGGGAAAAGCCGAAAGAAGAAGAAGATTCTGCAATTGCTCCTTTTATTGCTCTGTGAGATTCCCCCTATTCTGCAGGATTTTAACATTTGTCAATTCCTCTAAATAATTATTGTTGCTTCTTAATCATATCTCTTTTTCTTGTATTTCCACCCTATTTTTAAACTCCACATTAGTTATATCCCACTCCCTAGCTATATTTTCAGAAGAAATTTCTGTCTTCTCTAATAATTCCCACTACCCTTTCCTTAAAGGACAACAACGGGATTCTATTATTAAATGCTCAATGTCTCAGTCCATTTTCTCCCTATTTATTGTCTATGCTATGAATAAACAACAATGCAGCATTTAAAATATTTTAAATTGACTGTTTCTCTCCACTAGAACATAACCTTACTGTACTGTGGTGGTTTCACTTTCAAAATAACTTGTATCCCACCCTGAAAAAGTCTCCAATTCACTGATGTCATCAAGGCCACTGAATATAGGTAGTTTGCTGGCCAATTCCCTCCCTAAACTGACATCACCATGGCCATCCTAAAAACCCACCCATGCTGTGATGTCACAGCTCCCTGGTCCTTTCCCTACCTATAAAGAAAGTAAAGGCTAGAACAAGGAAACAGTACATGAGTCAAGTCTCCTGCTGTGAGCTGTCAATCACAGCAGGTAACAGCTCAAATTACCATTAGCACTTTGACAGCTAAGGAAGTTAGGTGTGAAAGGGAGTGAGAGATGAGTCAAAGTGGTACAGTACAGGATTCACAAAAAAAAATTCTAAAAAGAAGCAGCAGTAAAAAGCACTTTGAAAGTCTGTTCTGCGGCATTTGCACTGTTTGTGTTTTAAGTAGTCATTGAATGGCTTGAAAACTAATTGACTGAAAGACAGCATTTGTGCATGTAAAATCAATGCAGTGACAGGAGCTTTAGGAAGAAAGATGCCTGCATGATGTAACTTTTTACAGACGAGCACTGCATTGTGGAGATATCTAGAGGCAGACTAAACAATCAGAATTACATCAAGATGCCAGACCCCATGTGGTCAGACTCAGAAATTACATATAAAAATATTTAAAAACCTGTAAATAGTCCCAGAGTGGTGTTAAAATGTAGGAAACACCAAACCATGATGAAATAAACAGTTTTTTTTAATCTGTGGGTGCGGTTCTCCTTTAAATTCCTCGGTAGTGTTGGAGTTTAACACTGCTGAGGAGATAGGAAATAACTAGCGTGCATGTTGCAACTGCATAGGAAGGCAGTACATTGCACTGCATGTGGTATAATGGAAACAACTGGGACAGCATTAGATATCACAACAGTTTCAACTGGTTGCAAAAAAAGGAATGGGTTCTGGTAAATTCCAGGTTATAAGAGTAATTATAAAATTACAAAGGGTATATACAGCCTCACTGGTCACTGAAGCAGAGCAGGGAACAAAAGTCTCAGGAAGCAGCAAACAGGGTAAGCCATATGGCAGTGATGGGTTGTCTGGAGTCAACAACTGTACCAAACTATTCTGGAACAGAAAGAGGCCCTTGCCAAAGAGGGACACAACCTCAAACATAACAGTTATTAAGCCTGTAACAGTCAAAAATGAGCAATACGTATCTGGATAGTCTTAGGGTCTTAGGAAAGACATATTTTGAAGTACCTTTGACAAGAATTTATCTGGATTGGGAAGGGTATTAAGAAAGCTAACTGGTGGCTGTATTTGAAGATATCCATACTGATGTTCTAACATGGAATAACTTTGACAATTGCAATTTAATTGGATTTTTATGGGCCTTGGCTTCCTGATTTAGTTTAGTGGTCTTTCTCCAGTTACAGGCAACCAATCAGTCTGTTCCTGTGAAACTGCATATTCCCACAAAAATTTCTGGAAAATAAAGCTACTACCTTTTCAAACATCTTTTCTTCTACATTACACCAAAGAAGAAATACAAATACAATTTTCCTGTCAGTGTTACGACATATTATAAGTACAGTTCACAGTTCCTATTCTATAACATATTTTACAAAGCTTAAATATCACTTTTACATGTTTTACAGTCATATTTAAAAAGGATCAAAGTACAGATATCTCATTTAAAATTTAAAATACATTTCTCTACTTTGGCATCACAGTTACCAAAAATAATACATCAACCTGCCATTTTTAAAAACAACAGGCCAGGAACCAGACAAGGGGGGGTGTCTTATTTATATTTAAAATGATTTTAAACTCTCTGCTACACTCATTGCCCAAAGTAACTGTACCACAGACAAAGAACCCTGCTGGTTATTGCTAGAAATCAGACTAAGAGGTCATGTCATTTACATCCTCTCACTCCTTTGCTAGCATTATTCAGACTAGAATTGATACAACACTACAATCTACAAAACAGGTTAAACAAAGCTCAGCTAACCTGAATTCTATTTTCTAACCACCTTACACAGTTAGTAACAGAAGGCACAAGGCTAAACCTCACCATTAGCCATAGTTCCTTACTAAATGTTATACTAATAAACATTTCAGAAAAATACCGAACCTACACATGACTCAACTCTGTAAGCGACTATAGTCCCATTATCTCTACCTGGCTACTTATACATGTTCAAGCAGTCCCCCACATTGTCACTACCAGCATTGTCCCTGAATATTCAGAAAATAGTCTGTTAGGTTATTGTTGTCTTTCGGCATTTCCCGGTTAGGGGTCGCCACAGCGGAACTCCGGCCCGCTAATGATTGGCAGTAGATTTTCATGAACGCCGAGGTGCCAGCTCGACGTTCAACCTTCAACAAAGGCACGCCCATTTACGCATGTCTTTCGAACGCCCACCCAACCACGGGGAGGACATGCAGACTCCGCAGAGAAGGCACTCCCCGCACTCCAGCCGAGAATCGAACGGGAGAACCTCTTGCTGTGAAGCAACAACGCTACCGCTGCACCACCGCAAAATCTTGAACTGCAAAATATAAACTGGAGACAACATTATAATTGCCCTGATCCTACTGCCACGTTGACCACCTTGTCCAGCCTGATAGCTCCAGTACAAAATATATTCTGCCCCCTCATAAAGTTATGTGTGCAAGGCAAACAAACAGTTTGGCTCTCAAATGACCTCTAATCCAGAAACAGGGCCTGGCATGACTGGAAAGGTGACCCCACAAATGAAAAGAAATATAGAAAATATCAATGGCTGAAAAAGAAATGAAGATATTCTGACTCATCTATGATCAATGTTTTAGGCATTTACAAACATCACTTCTAGGACAACCTAAAAAGTTTTAGCAAGCTGTCAGTTCAATTGGCAGAGACAAAATCTTTGCTTAATCTATCATGGATAAACCTAGTAACAGTAAAGATAATGTTCTTAAAAATATTAGGTACAGTGTGGCTACTCCCTGACAACCTAACAATAGGTACTTTCACAGAAGCTTACGTATTCCAGAAGCATTGCCATGGCATATAATTCTTAGCTAGTGGCCCTTTTATTTGAAAATAATCCAAGCAGTACAAGAGATGCTTAAGAATATTAATTGCATTTCTAACCCAAGCCTTCATACTATCCACCCTAAAATATTTAAATGTGGAATCTAGGGGATCTGTTAACCCCTAACAAACGCATTCAGCCTTACCCTCACCATGAAAACCATGCCATAAAGCTTCCATGTGGTAGGGCTTCATCTCCCATAAATTTTAGTGACTTTTGACCTATTGCAAACGTTTATCACATGGCTAAAATACAATAAAAGTTATTCTATTACCATATATTAGAATACCCACAAAAATATGATACTCTCACAGACAAACATCACAGCTTCTAGCCTATCTACATCAATTTTATAGCCATCTATTCAATTATAAATCAGATTTCTACAGATATAGAAGTAAACTTAAATGGAGCAATATTCCTAGATTTAAAAAAAGATGTGAAACCCTGGCTCATACAATACTCCTGCAAATAATAATCACCTGTTTTTTTTCCATTGAAGTCTTACAATGGTTTGAAAGCTATCTAACCAACAGAACATTCAGTATACTGGGATGAAGTACATTAACATAGACAAAATACATCATAAATGGCATTTCCCAATGGTTCCATTCTGGACCCACTATTTTCATTATTCAGTAACGATATGCCATGGGATCTATCACAAACCAGATGTCTGCTTTATGCAGATAACATAGTCATTATTAAATTTCACAAAATGTGCACAGACTAGCTAAAAGCTTGCAATATGACTTTGTCTTATTATGGGTTTGTCTAACAAACAGCTAACTATAAATGGGACTACAACAAAAGTTGCACTGGAACAGCAAAAAGACTCAGACATACACATAATGTTACTATTACTAATCCCAGGGTTCCCTCCTACAATATACTATACAACAAAAATATATAGCAATTATATTAGGTCAGAGCTTGACTTTCTCCACTTTTGCAGAAATACAGATTAACAAAACATTAACCCAACTCAAAATCTTTGACAGAATAACTAACCTACTCACTACTGAGGGAAAAGGCTCACAACAATTAAACTGCTACTTTTTCAGCTCAGACATGGCCTCCCTGCCATTTTATTACTCTCATCTTGGAATATCACCCTTTTTCAACTGACTGAAAACAAAACACTAAAATTCATATCCCTGAATTATTGCAAAGAGAAAAAATGCATAATCCTAAACAGAACAAAGCTGGCTGCCAGTAACTACTAGGGCAACATTACTCCTACATTCACTCCCATTCAAGATACTGAACTAGACCATTAGATAATCAAATAGATAGTATACAAGACCAGAGCTGATAAATATAAGCTTTAAGCCATCTTTCCTAATCAGTGTAAATAAGCACTAGCCCATCAGGGAGTACCTGATACTAGATGTAGTTAATGTAACAGCTGAGAATCTATTGTGCTAACCTAAACAGTATTTGAAAAACTTTACTGTTCAGTCTGTGCAAATAGATAATGCCAAAGAAATACACAGGTGCTACTGAATGTTATTGGGCTAATCTAATGTAATCATAACACCATATATAAAAGGCATGCAAATTTTGCTGTACTAATCAATTTTAATCATTTTGCCAAATCCAATAATTTCTGACAAAGTGGCTCCTCAGTCAGCTTTTGCATATCAAGATGCCAGCATATGGACAAAATGTACAAGTTGGCTGTATATAACAAAATGAATATAACTCAATAATGATTGCTTAACTATATTACTGTGCATTTATTTCAGAACTGCACATAATCTAGATAGCATAAGGATGTGAATTTCCATTTGTACATATTGATTTGATGTATGGTTGTTATACATACTCATGACTCATATGACAATCTGGTGGTTACTGTACATCCTCATGACTTTGTAAGTACAGTTTATGTACATGCTCAGGATTCTATGATTGCATAAATACTCTCTGTAATACATACGTGACTCATGACTTTGTAAATACAGTTTCTGTACATGCTCAGGATCCTATGAGTGCATAAATACTCTCTGTAATAGTGACTCATGACTTTGTAAATACAGTTTCTGTACATGCTCAGGATCCTATGATTGCATAAATACTCTCTGTAATACATACGTGACTCATGCCTTTGCAAATACAGTTTCTGTACATGCTCAGGATTCTATGATTGCTTAAATACTCTCTCTAATACATACTTGACTCATGACTGTGTAAATACAGTTTTTGTACATGCTCAGGATTCTATGATTGCATAAATACTCTCTGTAATACATATGTGACTCATGACTGTGTACAGTTTCTGTACATGCTCAGGATTCTATGATTGCATAAATACTCTCTGTAATACATACATGACTCATGACTTTGTAAATACAGTTTCTGTACATGCTCAGGATTCTATGATTGCATAAATACTCTCTGCAATACATATGTGACTCATGACTTTGTAAATACAGTTTCTGTACATGCTCAGGATTCTATGATTGCATAAATACTCTCTGTAATACATATGTGACTCATGACTTTGTAAATAGGATTCTATGATTGCATAAATACTCTCTGTAATACATACATGACTTTGTAAATACAGTTTCTGTACATGCTCAGGATTCTATGATTGCATAAATACTTTCGGTAATACATATGTGACTCATGACTGTGTAAATACAGTTTCTGTACATGCTCAGGATTCTATGATTGCATAAATACTCTGTAATACATATGTCATCATTCTATCGTAGCTACCTATTTGGCCCAAATTGTGCATAAAAAGTATCTTTAGTTGAATTGACATATTGCCTCCTCCTTGGTTTTGACACTGAGAAGGTGTTTGACAATCTTCAGAAGAGTTATCTAATTGATGTTCTGACACATCTAGGCTTCCCTTCTTAGTCAACTCAAGTCCTGATGACAGGTTATAAAAAGTCAACCAATTATTACGACTGTCCTTTTCTTTATATCTGGGTCAGCAGCCCTAGTTAGAACTAATCAGGGATGCTTACTATCCACCCTATTACCATTTTCTGATAGGACCTCTAGCATAGGCGATATATAAAGCTACTGAAGTTAGGGGTATTATGGTAGGATCCACTGACCACAATTCTAGTTTGCCTGCAGATGACTGGTTAATGTTTTTATATTCTCTATACTATTTGTTACCAATTTTGGTGCAGATATTAGCATGGTTTACAACACACAGTTAGTTATAAGATCAGCGAAAACAAAACAGCAGTCTTACTCATCGTGTACATACAAATTCCTGATAAAATTGGAGAGGTATCCTTTTTAATCACAATTAGTGGCAGTCAGTGCTCCACTATCTCAATGAGTATATATATATATATATATATGTGTGTGTGCGTGTGTGTGTGTTTGTGTGTGTGTGTGTGTGTGTATATATATATATATATATATATATATATATATATATATATATATATATATATATATATATATATATATATATATATATATATATATATATACATGTGCCAAATGGTGCAGGAACCACCAGGAAAAAAACACCAACACTCCAGCACCACAGTAGTCCAGACAATCCCTGGGATTCAGCAAGCAGCCATGCAGGTATAAGTTATTCCTGCATGGCCAGGGCTGCTCCTGTACAGCTACGAGTGCAGGGGTTGTATCTGAGAGCAGAGCTCTCACAATACACATGCCCCTGCACTCCAGAATTGCCTTTCGGCAATTAAAATGAGCAAGAACACTCATAACACCCCCAACATGTCAGGATGTAAACATACCTCTCAACTGTACAGATTTTCACAGAATGTCCACAGTTTTGTCTCATATTTTTGGTGTGTTCCTCCTAAAATCTGTACCTTTGTGGAAAATAGCTGAGGATTGAAGTCATTAAATAAAATGACAAATTTGAGATTAAAAGACTCCACATCCTTCAAAAAATCCAAGCTAATGCAAGACTGTAAGAGCAATATTTAAAATCTGTCCCTCTATTTGTTCCCCATCATTTTAGGGTTTGTCCAGAGTGTTTGCTCCAAGTGGTTGAGAGGTATGTCCGCCATGAAGCAGAAAGCTGATAAAATAACAGGTTTAGCACTAGCAGGGATATTCTAAAGGGTATAGATAAAATAACACAACAAAACCTTTTTTTTATAAATGCGATAAAGTTTAAGCATAGCTGCGTGGGTGTGCCCATTGCTTGGCTACGCTTAGTCCAGTTTAAACAGCACAAGAAGTTAAATAGCAAGAGACATCCAACATAAGCAGTATTACAATAGTGTAATGGTGAGAGCTTATGCTTTGTGAGCAGCCATTCCTGGTTCAATCCCCATTGTAACCAATTCACATTTTAAATGTGACAGCAGTGCATAAACAATTTTTTTGTATTACCTACTAAATAACATATGTTTGTTAACCGGAGTACTGCATTAGGTCCAGATGTGAGGTGTCAGTGTAATAAAGTGGTGAAATCCCAATATAAACACAAGTGCCCCATACAGTATAGTCACACATGAATAAATGTAATGAAAGCACATTGGGGGATGTCAGGGACAGTAAACAAATTTATAATATGTAATACCGGAGTTCCGCTGTGGTGACCCCTAACCGGGAAAAAGCCGAAAGACACAAATGAATGATGAATCAATGCCATACAGCAAATAGTCTATAAAATGAAAAATAAGCAATGCTAAGCATTGCACAGCTCTGCTTACCAGGTGTAAACGTGTAAATATGACTGCTAAGCAATGAGTAGCCCAGCTAAATGGATTTGCCCATTGGTAAGCTGTGCAGAACCTGCCCCTTTAAGCAGTGCCAACCTTAGCTAAGCAGGTTTGCCCATAACTCAGCTTAGCTCAGCATATTCAAAATCATCCAATCACGGCAAAGGGTGGGAAATCAGCCATATTTAAACCCCACAGGTGGGAATACAGCTCATAACTGGTTGCAGCTTCCCACTGTAAGCACCATGGCTGGAGATGGAGAGGGATTGTGCTTCTGGGTGCAGTGCTGGGGCATCTAGGAGTCCAAGGTCATGGTAGGACTCCTGGTAAAAAAACATGATGAGAGACTGCTGCAGGGGCAGTACCAGGACTCCCAATAGAAAACAGAAGCCTAGGACCGTCTCATCCATGACCTCACCAGTGTCACTGGTATCCCTTGGACTGGTGAGCAGGTCAGGCACCACTATGCCGACTTGAAACGGAGGAAGAGGGACCTCTTGGATCAGTAGATCCAAGACTCTAGGCAGAGGGATGATGTCCCAGCAGTGTGTAAGTACTCATACCAGTAACTGTTTAATAATGTCCAGCCTGTGTATATGATGGATAGGTATGGCTAAATATTTCTCTATTTCTCTTACAGCTGCAGCTGAGTGGGCTGTGAATCAGGAAGCCCATGCGAGTAGGCTGCAAAGGCTGCATCGCGAGGCTGGTGAGTAACAATCCTGCTTGTAGTAGTCATACCAAATAAATATAAAAGTAGTAGAAAGTCAACTGCCAGTATAAAACTGTTTTGTGTATGGGTTGTACTGAATAAATCAGACAATATGACAGTAATAGTCCCATATAGGTCGTATTTAAATAAAACTGTAACTGCCTAGAAATAAAGCTCTAAATCCTGGACTGGTTGTGTTTATTCTAGTATTGTACGGCATTTTTAGTGTTGCATTCTCTGAATAGTAATGTTGTATTAACCACTGTTACCCACACTGTGCTACATAATAAAAATGCCTAGGAATGTCTGTATAAAAGACTGTTGTAATCCCAAGGTCAGATTGTACAACCGAGGTAGACTTAGACAGAAAACAGTGAAGAGATAGACAGCAATATCCAAATACCACACTCTACTATGGCTTAAGTTGTTGTATCTTTAGCAGACACAGCCATGGTTTGAATCCTGGGAATAGTAGTAAGCTGTATGCATAATCATACCTCTCAACTGTACAGATTTGTTCAGAATGTCCAAATAATTGGCTTATATTTTCTGCATGTTACCCTGTCCCCCTGGCAAATCAGTGGGATGATCTCAGAATTTTAGGCAGCAAATAATGACATACATCTGATTTTCAGACCTCAGAACCTTCAGAAAATGTATATGAAAACAAACTTGTCACTCTAGAAACTCACCAAAAGTTTATGAGAGAAATATTCAAAATATGTCCCATTTCTACCCCCATGTTGTTAAGCTATGACCAGAGTGTGTGCATTAACAGACTGAGAGGTATGTGCATAATATTAAGCCGGAATCTGGTAATATGTGTGGAAACATTCAGGTAGTGTTAACAAACATTCCCTCCACAGGTCTGTCAGATAAGAAAACTGTGCCTGCCAATAAAGATTGAAAACCTGGACTGGTAGCGTTTACTCTGGTATTGTATGGCATTTTTAGGGTTGCATTCTCTGAATAGTAATGTATTAACCACTGTTACCCACACTGTGCTACATAATAAAAATGTCTAGGAATGTCTGTCTAAGACTGTTGTAATTACAAGGTCAGATTGTACAACCACGAGAGACTTAGACAGAAAACACTGAAGAAATAGACAGCAATATCCAAACAGCACACTCTACTGTGACTTAAATTGTTGTATTTTTAGCAGACACAGCCATGGTTTGAACCCTGGGAGTGGTAGTAAGCTGTATGCATAATCATATCTCTCAACTGTACACATCCTTTCAGAATCTCCAGATAATTGTCTCATATTTTCTGCCTGTTCCCCTGTCCCTGTGGCAAATCAGTGGGATAATCTCAGATTTGTAGTCAGCAGATAATGACATACATTTGATTTTCAGACTTCAAAACCTTCAGAAAATGTATATGAAAACAAATCCTGTCACTCTATCAGCCCTCCAAGTTTATGAGAGCAATATTCAAAATATGTCCCATTTCCACCCCCATGTTGTCAAGCTCTGACCAGAGTGTGTGCAATAAGAGATTGAGAGGTATGTGCATAATATTAACTCGGAATCTGAGAATATGTGTAGAAACAGTCAGGTTTTGTTAACAAACATTCCCTCCACTGGTATACCAGCTAAGAGATGCAGAATTTAGCTATAAAACAATTGAAGTATACACTTGTTTACAAACATACCACTGGCAAAACCAAGGCCATAGGGTAGTGTAATAATACCTGTACCTTACTGATTAGAGTAATGAGCATTAAAGTTGTGAGAACTATGGGGATATATAAGTTGATAATTGACATCTCTCTCTCTCCCTCCCACCATATCTGCAACAATAATCTAAATACAAAAATCAATGGGTTTACACCA